>NC_138770.1:61794144-62081644 GCF_965119305.1 Pelophylax lessonae | reverse complement strand
GACTAACCCCAAAGGTTCCCCTGACCTTGCAAGCCTCCCGACACCTCTGACACCCTGGCTTCAGACATATTTGAAAGTGATAATGCAAATACACAGACACCAGACTGTAGCAAAGTTAACAAGTATTTTACTTAAAGCAGTTGTAAAGCCCGCCTTGTGATTCTTACCTACAGATAAGCCTATAATAAGGCTTACCTATAGGTAAAATGAATATCTCCTAACGTGAGCCATTTAGGAGATATTCACCCTGGATGCAGCCAGTGACATCACTGGCTGCAAGCGCTCTGAAGGTCTAGCACGGGAGTGACGTTATCGCGGCTCCAGCCACTCACAGTCCGCGAACCCGGAAAAAAGACCGGGGGAAGATGTCAGCCCTCTCAGCAGTGACAGCGCACCAATGGAGGGCTTTGTTCTAAGGTAAGTATTTCAAATTGTGCTAGTATGCGATGCGATAATGCGAATGCACTTCTGGAAGAATGGTCAAACATTCCCATAGACACACTCCCAAAGCTTGTGGACAGCCTTCCCAGAAAATTTGAAGCTGTTATAGCTGCAAAGGGTGGGCAAACTCGATATTGAACCCTACAGACCAAAGCTGGGTACACATTATACAATTTTTGTTGTTTAATTTTCCTTAGATTTGAACCTTAAACTATGTAGTGCAAGAGCCTGCCTGATTGCATACAATTTGAAAGTGTTTAGGTTTGACCTCATAGTATATGGTTTTGGTAAATTTAAAGGAAAGTTGTATAGTGTGTGGCCAGATTTAGACTAAGATGGCATTAGAGTTCATGTGTGTGTAAAGGCAGGCGTCCCAATACTTTTGACAATATAGCATATATATATTCTGTATATATATATATATATATATATATATATCTATATATATATCTGTATATATCTATATATATATACAGTATATTTATATATATGTATAGATATATATATATTCTATTAGGTAATTAGACAGTTTATGCATCATCTGTGTTGAACAGGTGCCGAGACAATCAGCTAATATAATATATGTATATATATATATATATATATATATATATATAGATATATATATATATATTTATATGACCCAAAATGGCCGCATTGGCGCAGGGACTGCTGCTCACCGATAACTTTGAAACAAAAAAAGTCAACATTTGGCATCTAATTAGCATTTCTGGCGGTGTTAATAAATATCGGCGTCCTGCCGTGAAAGAGTCTTCTGTCTAATCGCTCTCTTTAATAATCTCTTGCAGTTTCTAAGCTGGAGCCCTGGCAGGCCGCGTTGCCGTCATATTCATACGGCGATTTTTCCAGATGCTGACGCCGCTCATAATACCTCCCTCGGGGGCTATGCTATGAGGTCGTGCAGTCTTATTCCATAACAAGCTATTATTATGTCAAGGAAACCAGTGTTTTCTATTAATAAAGAAGATATTAGAGCGGCCAGCATGACGGGCTGTATGTAAACGTGGCTCACCGCTTCATACAAGACAATAAACTGAATTAATGTCAGAATGACATGTGCGCTCGCTGGTAGAATAGAACCCGAGTCATTCACCTACAGAGAGTTCAGGCTCCTCCACTGGGTCCAGTTCAGCGAGAACCAGTCAGATCATGGTGACAGCCCAATACACTAATCTGGGAGCTCGGGAACTTACCAAAAAAAGGCTGAAGTGACTCTGCATTAATTGGATGACCCAACCTCGGTCAAGTCGGTCCTAAATACAGAAAGGTATCTAAATCCAAGAATAAAGATATATCTGTGAAGGTTCTCATTCATCTAGCTCTGAGGTCTCCAAACTTTCTAAACAAAGGGACAGTTTACTGTCCTTCAGACTTTAGGGGAGCTGGACTGTAGCCAGTGGGTGTAGAAAATCTCCTGGTGTCAGTGGAAGAAAACAATGCATCTTTGTTGGTATCAGTGGGAGGAATAGTGCTCCTTCATTGGAGTCAGTGGCAGGATTAATGCCCCATTGTTGGTGTCAGTGGGAGGAATAGTGCTCCTTCATTGGAGTCAGTGGCAGGATTAATGCCCCATTGTTGGTGTCAGTGGGAGGAATAGTGCTCCTTCATTGGAGTCAGTGGCAAGATTAATGCCCCATTGTTGGTATCAGTGGGAGGAATAGTGCTCCTTCATTGGAGTCAGTGGCAGGATTAATGCCCCATTGTTGGTATCAGTGGGAGGAATAGTGCTCCTTCATTGGAGTCAGTGGCAGGATTAATGCCCCATTGTTGGTGTCAGTGGCAGGAATAGTGCTCCTTCATTGGAGTCAGTGGCAGGATTAATGCCCCATTGTTGGTATCAGTGGGAGGAATAGTGCTCCTTCATTGGAGTCAGTGGCAGGATTAATGCCCCATTGTTGGTGTCAGTGGAAGGAATAGTGCTCCTTCATTGGAGTCAGTGGCAGGATTAATGCCCCATTGTTGGTGTCAGTGGAAGGAATAGTGCTCCAAGGGCTGGATAAAGGCAGGCAAAGGGTCGCATCGGCCCCCAGGCCACAGTTTGGAGACCTCTGATCTAGCTCATAGCCAGGGGAGGACTAGGCCAGGGGGCAGGGGGGCCCCCCTCCCTCCAGCATTGATGGTGCAAGCTGTGTCTGAGCAGAGGCCGGCTCCATGCCCCACTGGAGACTCTTCTGCCCTGGCCAGCCCCAACCGAGCAATCCCAGCCCCCCCAACCTGCCCCTCCTAAATCCGGATTCAGCTGGTAAGTGGAGAGTATCTTGAGCAGGGCTTTAGCTTGGAATGGGGGTCAGGAGGAAGATTGGATGAGTGAGGGGGGGGTGTGAGGAAGAGTGGGAGGGGGGCCCAGTCACTGCACCATGGTCAGGGGAGGACTGGGCCAGGGGGCAGGGGGGCAATTGCCCCCTGGGCCGCTCTGATGGCCTGTAAAAAGGCTGCACCGCTTCTGCCACAGACATGCCTAAAGGATTCCTGGTGAAGAGAAGTAAAATGTCTCCACCGCTGACCTACTGAGTACGAGTTGAAGAAAAGGACAGAGCTCAGGACCCCCCCCCCCCCCCACCATGGATGGTCTAAACTGTGTCTGAGCAGAGGCCGGTTCCATGCCCCACTGAAGACTCTCCTCCCCCTGCCAGCCCCAACTGAGCTTTCCCAGCTCCCCCCCAACTGCCCCCTGCCCAGATTCAGCCAGAGAATACCTGGAGCAGGGATTCAGCCTGGAATGAGGGTCAGGGGGAGGACAGGAAGAGGGGGCTCAAGTCGCTGCTCCATAGGCCTCTAGTTTGTACTCACTCCCTGGGCCGAAAGTCGCCAGTCTGCCCCTGACCATGGTCCTCTGGTTTGTAATTGCCCCCTGGGCCGAAAGTTGCCAGTCTGCCCCTGCTCATGGCATACTCATACTTATGGCATACTCAAGGCATCTTGTAGGATGCATTCAACTGGACTTGTTCTGTAATGTTGAAGTTGTTTCATGACTTTGCCAAGCCACTCATTAGAAGTGGTTTGGATAAGCTACAAAACATCTTCAACATTACAGAACAAGTCCAGTTGTATGTGACTAACTACTACTAGACATACCATGATCTGAAGAGATGAGAACCTTCACAAACATATCTTTGTTCTTGGGTTTAGATACCTTTCTGCATTTAGGGCAGATTTTACAGAGATGGGTTGTCCTTTTAATGCAGAGGCACATCAGCCTTTTTTGGTAAGTTCCTTCAGGTCATGGATTTCCGCTCTGGGCTGTCACCAGATCCAAGCTTCCGGTGTAGTTCCCAAGTTTGGTCACTTTATGTTTCCACAACTGACCTAGCCAGCAGGCTTGGGGACCCCTTGTAGTAAGTGGACAGTGTAGTCTTAGACATAGTTTCATTCACGAGGCCCTTAGAGTGGTAGTGTGATGTGACCATAGATAGTAAAGTAGCATTAGCCCTGCCCATGCCAGTTTGGGTGCGTATTGGAAAGTAGGGGTGTGGGTAAATAGTCTGGAGGGGGACATCACGGGACATGTCTAGAAGACTAAGTTACCGCAAGGATATTTCTGATAGCTTTCTCCTAGTGAAGAAGCGGAAAAGGAAAGGCACAGGACTTTTGTAAAATACTTGCATCCCCTTCGTGAGGAATGTAGGACAAAAACCTCTAAAAGGTACGGGCTCCTGGAATTGGCTCCTTTCTTGCAATGGCTCTGTCTGTATTGTTGGCAACCGACAAGAAATGTGCCATCACCTCTGAGATGACTGCAGTGTGTAAATATGTAATTATCAACTGCATTCAATAAACAGTTAAAAGACTTCTGTTGGGATTTTTCCTTCCCCTAACCTCAAGATTGGGACATCCTTTGGAAACGGATAGTGCTGGGTGAGGCTGCTATTGGGGTCCATGGCCATAAGGCTTAACCGCTTGACGACCGCCGCCCGACTATATACGGCGGCGGTCAGCCCCTCCTGGGCAAAGTGACGTATATATACGTCACTAGCCCGCGAGCCAATAGGGGGCGAGCGCATGCCGCCGGAGGCGCGCTCCCGCCCCCGGTCGTTCTTGGACACTCCAGCGCGAGTGACCGGCGGCTCTGATGTCCGCCGGTCACTCTCGATCGTCCGCTGCAGAGGGAGAAAGGCAGGCGGCTAATGTAAACAAAGCCGCCTGTCAGAGATCATACAATCCTGCTATTTAGGATCACATGTCTCTGTGGTTACATGAAAAGCCACACCCCTTTACAGTAAGAAACACGCCCCTAGGGACACATTTAACCACTGCCTCTCCAATAAAGTTAACCCCTTCACTACCAGTGTAATTTTACAGTAACAGTGCATATGTATAGCACTGATTACTGTAATAATGTCACTGGTACCCCAAAAAGTGTAAAAAAAGTCAGTCAAGGGTCCGATCTGTCCTCCGCAATGTCGCTGACCCGCAAAAAAAAACGCAGATCGCCGCCATTACTCGTTAAAAAAACCCCACCAAAAATGACAGAAATCTTTCCCTTAGTTAGTAAACGCAATAACTTTTGCGCAAACCAATCAAAATACGCTTATTGCGATTTTTTTTACCAAACATATGTAGCAGAAAACAAATTGGCCAAAAATGTTAAAAAATTTTAATTTTTAAATTTTTTTGGGGGGGAATTTCATATAAAAAAATGTGAAAAATATTGTTTTTTTTGCAAAATTGTCTCTCTTTTTTTGTTTATAGCGCATGATCAAAAAATCGCACAGGTGATCAAATACCACCAAAAGAAAGCTATATTTGTGGGGAAAAAAGGACGTCAAATTTAATTTGGGTACAGTGACGCACGACCGCGCAATTGTCCGTTAAAATAACACAGTGCCGAATCGCAAAATATGGCCTGGTCAGGTATGGGGTAAAATCTTCCGTTCTTAAAGCGGTTAAAAATACGCTCATTGAGGATTTTTTTTGTCAAAGACATGTAGCTAAATACATTTTGGCCTAAATATATGACAAAAATTGAATATATTGGATATTTTTTAACTGTCAAAGTAGAAAAATATTGTTATTTTTTCAAAATTGTCGCCTTTTTTTATTAATATCGCAAAAAATTAAAAGCGCAGAGGTGATCAAATACCACCAAAAGAAAGCTCTGTTTGTGGGAAAAAAAGGGCGTCAATTTTGTTTTGGTACGGCGTTGCATGACCGCACAATTGTCAGTTAAAGTCACACAGTGCCGAATCGCAAAAAGCGGCCTGGACGTAAAGCTGGAAAATCCTCCGGTGGTAAAGTGGTTAAGATTGGGACATCATTTGGAAACGGATCGTGCTGGGTATGGCTGCTATTGGGGTCCTTGGCCATAAGGCTTAAGGAAGGTATTGGACAAACTGCTTGTGGGTACTGATTAATCCAGGTTGTGCAACCCCCTTGGGTATTCACAGGTTCTAAGGGGTACCATGTGGGGGATCCCATGTCCTTGGTGACCTGGTGGGTCCCAGATACAATTGTACAATCTGTAATTCTTATCCATGGAGAGCGATCAGGGGAAGCACAGCTCATGTGGTTCCAAAGCTGCAGACAACAAAAGGGCGTAATTCATCATTATAGTCTAAGTTCATTAAATGCAGACTGAGGTTGTAGTTTTCTTATATTCCAAAACAAGTTTAAAGCTGGAAATCCCCCTTAAATGACAATGCAATCCAGAACAAACGCAATAACATGTTAGTCACTTGACATTTACTTGTTTAAAGGCACTTTGCTGCTCCATTAAAAAAAGAAAAAAAGAAACATTTGAAATGGGTCCAGACACCGCTTAGAAGATGAGAAGTCTGCACATGGCAGAACATTACCTCATTCTAGACCTTTATTTGCTGTAATCAGTGAGACTGAAAAGACTTTGAAGTTGCACACAATATGGTGTAAGAAGACGACTGGAAATTCTCAGATTGACTTAGATCATTCAGGAAAACAACCCTACTGCCAAGATTAGAATCCTGCAGCCCTTGAGTGACTGTGGGACTAGAAGTGCCAGCATGTTCTCGTGATTGTTGCTGTAAACTGTATTTTTCAGCCTTAAGGGTAATAATGCATTCATGGGCAGTTCTTGGCTGTGGTCACAAAAATCAGCCCCTCAACTTTTGACTTTCTCACAATGTTACGATAGGCGTAGAAACGCGTAGAAGAACCTCCATCTCCCCTATGTGACAATGCTTAGATCTGGCCATTGGATGCTTGGTCCTTATGTACTGTTGTATGATTGGAAGGGGAATAATTACATGATCTGAACACCACAAAACACTGAGTCTTCTCACAGCTTAGATGTTGAACAGTTGCATGTCTGTGGCAGAGCACCAGGATGGCCGAGTGGTTAAGGCGTTGGACTTAAGATCCAATGGATGTATGTCCTCGTGGGTTCGAACCCCACTCCTGGTATAAGCTAAAATATTTTAACAACTTGCCGACCAGTCACGTTGACTGTACTGCTGCGTCACCAGACGATCCCCTCTCTCGGCGGCGCGCCGCAGAGGCTCGCACCCGCTGTATTCAGTTACAGCCGGAGTCGGGCCAGGGGAGGAGCGACGTTGATCACTGCTGCTCTTCCCCGATCGTCGGGGGTCTAGTGTGGAAATCCGCCCGCTTGTGTAAACAAAGCGGGCGGATCTCCTAAGTGACAGGCAGGGTCAGATTGCAGGGTTCAGCATAGCTGAACCTGCGATCTGTCCCTGTGTCACTCAGTCACCTCCCCCCACACACGTCAGTAAGCGCCAGACATATATTAACCCCTCCCTCTCCAATAAAAATTAACCCCTTCCCTGCCGGTGTCATTTTTACAGTAACAGTGCATATGTATAGCACTGATTACTGTAGTAATGTCACTGGTACCCCCAAAAGTGTCAAAAATGTCAGTAAAGGGTCCGATCTGTCCGCCACAATGTCGCAGTCCCGCAAAAAAAATCGCAGATCGCCGCCATTACTCGTTAAAAAAAAAACACCAAAAATGACAGAAATCTTACCTTAGTTAGTAAACGCAATAACTTTTGCGCAAACCAATCAAAATACGCTTATTGCGGGTTTTTTTTTACCAAAAATACGTAGCAGAAAACAAATTGGCCTAAAATTATAAAAAATTTCGATTTTTACATATTTTTTGGGGGGGGGAATTTCATATAAAAAATGTGAAAAATATTGTTGTTTTTTTCAAAATTGTCGCTCTTTTTTTGTTTATAGCGCAAAAAGTAAAAATTGCACAGGTGATCAAATACCACCAAAAGAAAGCTCTGTTTGTGGGAAAAAAAGGACATAAATTTAATTTGGGTACAGCGTTGCACCACCGCGCAATTGTCCGTTAACGTAACGCAGTGCCGAATCGCAAAATATGGCCTGGTCAGGAATGGGGTAAAACCTTTCGCTCATAAAGCGGTTAAAAATACGCTCATTGAGAATTTTTTTGTCAAAGACATATAGCTAAATACATTTTGCCCTAAATATATGACAAAAATTGAATATATTGGATATTCTTTAGCTGTCAAAGTAGAAAAATATTGTTATTTATTCAACATTTTCGCATTTTTTTATTAATATCGCAAAAAATAAAAAGCGCAGAGGTGATCAAATACCACCAAAAAAAAGCTCTGTTTGTGGGGAAAAAAGAACGTAAATTTCGTTTGGGTACGGCGTTGCATGACCGCGCACAGTGCCGAATCGCAAAAAGTGGCCTGGACGTAAGACAGCAAAATCCTCCGGTGGTAAAGTGGTTAATGGCTAGTAATATATTGGGTACACATAAAGTGACTGTGTTGGCAAAAAAAGCACTCTTGAAAAATGGGAGTACTGTAATCTGTGAGTCCCTTATCTGATGATGTGCATAAAACTCCCAGTCCCACTTCTGATGAAGTCCATATTTCAACTATTACCAACAGGTACAAATCCACAGACATACATCCATTGACCAACACATGTTTGCCTTAACAATGGCCATGTCCATCTCCAGCTTGTAGATGTGGGGAAAGAAAATATAAATTTTATTTGGGTACAGCGTTGCATGACAGCGCGGTTGTCAGTTAAAGTAACGCAGTGCCGAATCGCAAAAAATGGACGTGGTTATGAAGGCGGGTATGTA
Source organism: Pelophylax lessonae (assembly GCF_965119305.1). Taxonomy (NCBI): domain Eukaryota; kingdom Metazoa; phylum Chordata; class Amphibia; order Anura; family Ranidae; genus Pelophylax; species Pelophylax lessonae. The sequence continues at coordinate 62,073,120 of NC_138770.1, read as the reverse complement.
GTTTGTGATGCCTCAGGTCAGGTTGGGGATTTTAAGGGCAGGAGTAAAGGATATAGATGGTAGTAGATAATAATAATTTATTAAAACAACATAATATATACAAACACTTGAGTGTGAATGGGTAAAGACCCATTGGGTGCTGGTGAAGAGAAGGTAAAGTGTGTTTACACGTGAAAATTAAGTGACTTTCAGATTCTTGAGGGGGACAATCCTGCTCTGCTTTTCCCTGTATCAAATGACGGGGATTGGTTCAGAGGAGGTGTCCAATCGGTAATCCGACGCGTTTCGGCCAAGGTTAGGCCTTTGTCAAGGATATGTCACCGATTATGTTCAGTATCCACTTTCTTGTGAATGTGCCTTCCCAGTATTCCTTCAGGTGCTACAGGAACTATATGTATATGGATTTGGAGATTCAGTCCAGGAATCCGATGTGGTTCAAAATATCAGCGTATTCACAGCAGTTGAACCCATAGTTTGTAGTAGTAGTTGGGGTTAGCGGCAATCCGACAGCATGGAAACTCCAAGGTGCTTCTCCTCCCTCGGTTGGAGAGAGACAGGCATCACAAACTACATACAATTTGTTGGGATGGTGGCAGAAACTACTAAAAAACCTCCAAAACAAGATCCATAACCTTAAAAAGTTATGAAGGGGGGTAAATATATCCTTGTGGGTTCAAACTGCACTCCTGGAATGGGATTCTAACTTATTGAAACAATTTTAATTGTGTTGCAAGCTTTAAAGGTTAGTTCACCTTTTTCATTGATAACTACAAGTCTGTCTACCATGGTGGCAGATGGGACTTGTAGCTAAGTTTCTGTGCTAAGCATCATTTTATACCAAAAATACGGAGGTAACATGATGCTAATGATGGAATTAGCACTTTTCTGTTACTGGCATTATTTTGTACCTAAGATTTTATAAATGTCCTACCAGGAGTGGTGTTGAAACCTACAAGGCTATGCATCAGTCTCGAGACAATGCCATCCAGCGCCCAGGGCAAAGATGCCAAATGGCACCTCCCTCCTTCCACATCCCTGTAATAAACCATTGCGCCCAGGGCAGCCACCCCTCCTGCCTACTCCTTGTCCCGGCCCTGCTATGCATCCATTGGATCCTAAGTTTAACATCTTAACCACTCAGCCATCCTGGTACTGGCTTGTTTGTATTTCACTCCATCATCTGCCTGGTCAAAGCTTCTCCATATTTTCTATCACAATTTAAAAACAGCACAGCCCACACAGCCGTATCATTCATTCACAGCAATCTGGGAATGAGGCAACTACATGTCCCATCTTCCACTGTGGCAGGCAGCTTATAGTTCTCATTAATAATGTTCTAATAACAATATACATCCTAGAAGTCTTCAGGAGGGAGGAGGGGTTTTCTCTGCTAAGCGCACCCACCTTCCTGCATGCCTGAGCTAAGAACAGATGAATTCCATGATGTAAATGCTACATGATTTATGTGCCCATACTCAAGGAGGTCATGGCTATGATAGGAGGTGTTTTTTCAAAAACAAAAACTCAGCAATATAAAGCATGGGGATACGGAAATGGATGGGGGAGTTTGCTTTTAATACTAAACAATAATTTAAAAATAATTTTAGGCTTGTGGTGCTCAGATGCGGTGTAGTTTAGATTTAAGATACTGACTTTGTGATATATACTATATAGACCTATAGTCAATAACACAGTATTGTATTGCATGACAGGTAACAAGAGGACATTGAAAGCATAAGTCACCAAGATGGCTGAGTGGTTAAGGCATTAGACTTAAGATCTGATGAATGTATGTCCTCTTGGGTTTGAGTCCCACTCCTGGTATGTCATTGCTCTTTACTTTTATAGCAACCCAACCGACTGAGAGTGCCTTATTAGTCAATAATACATTGTTGCATTGCATGACAACTAACACCAGCTACAAAAGTCCGAGTTACAAGGATGGCCAAGTGGGTAAGGTGTTGGGCTTGAGATCCAAAGGATGCATTTCCTTGTAGGTTCAAACCCTGCTTCTGCTATCTTGATGCTCTTTACGGCAATCCAACCATCTGAGAGTGGTTTAGTAATCAATAATATTTAATGAAGAGAGTATGAGGTGGGAAAGAAAGACAGGCGCACTCAGGAGGAGAAAGCCACTATCCGACTAATAACACAGTCCCGCAAAAAAAAAAAAATCGCAGATCGCCACCATTACTCGTTAAAAAAAAAAACACCAAAAACAACAGAAAACTTTCCCTTAGTTAGTAAATGCAATAACTTTTGCGCAAACCAATCAAAATACGCTTATTGCAATTTTTTTTTTACAAAAATGATGTAGCAGAAAACAAATTGGCCTAAAATGATAAAAAATTTTGATTTTTACATTTTTTGGGGGGAATTTCATATAAAAAAATGTGAAAAATATTGTTATTTTTTCAAAATTGTCGCTCTTTTTTTGTTTATAGCGCAAAAAGTAAAAATCACACAGGTGATCAAATACCACCAAAAGAAAGCTCTGTTTGTGGGGAAAAAAGGACGTACATTTCATTTGAGTACGGCGTTGCATGACCGCGCAATTGTCAGTTAAATTTGCACAGTGCCGAATCGCAAAAAGTGGCCCAGACGTAAGACAGCAAAATCCTCCGGTGGTAAAGTGGTTAAACTATGACAATAAAATCTGGAAGCTGATTGGTTACTGTGCACAGTTGCATTGGTTTTAGCAAATCTCCCCTTTGCGTGCTGTTAGGTGTATTTGGCAGAATTTGCTTTTCCTGGGTCAGTTCTCTGTTCCCTGGCTTGATTTTGTTGTTAAGATTTTATAAAATTTCTGCAATGTGCCAGGAGTGGGGTTTGAACTCACAAGGGTATACAGCCATCGGATTTTAAGACTAACACCTTAACCACTTAGCCACCTTGGTGACTGATGCATGTCTAGCCTGGTGTTACTTCTTATGCAATGCAGTAATGCAACAATGAATTATTGACTATTGCAGCACTCTTAGAAGATTGTATTGCCATAAAGTACAGTACATAACAAAGGATATACATCCATTGGATTTTAAGTCCATTGGCTTAACAACTGTGATTAGACCATCTTGGTAAGCTGAATTGTCCTCCCATGATGTTACTTGTCATGCACTGCAACAACTTATTATTGACTAGGGAGCAAGCCTTAGAATGCCATAAAGGACAATGACATATCAGGAGTGGGGTCCAAGCCCACAAGGATGTACATCCATTAGATTTTTTAGTGCCACATCTTAACCACTTGGCCATCCTGGTGACCTATATTGTCCTACCCTGGAGTTGCTTATGCAACAACGTATTATTGACTAAAGTGAGGAGCTTAGAAGGTTGGATGACCATAAGTTACCAAGAGTGGGGATTAAACCCATGAGAATATACATCTATTTGGATCTTAAGTTCAATACCTTAACCACTCAGCCTTCGGAGTGACCCAGATTTATCCACCTTGGTGTTACTCATCATGCAATGCAATAATGTATTGTTGGCCATTATAAGCCACTCTTAGAAGGTTGGCTTGCCATAAAGGACAGTAAAGAACACTGACATACCAGAAGTGGGGGTTAAAGCCACAAGGATATACTGTACATCCATTGGATCTTAGGTCCAACGCCTTAACCACTCAGCTACCCTGGTCACAAACTGCACTTGTTCCATTATTGAAATAATGAGGGTCTGATACATAGTTTGACTTTGCTGTTGTCCCACTTCTGATCAAGACAAGGGACCCAAGCACTGTAACAGTGCTGAAGATTCGTTGGTCATTAAAGCTCTGGAATACCAGGGGCATGGATGAAGGAAAAGACTCTTCTTTTAAAGGCTCTTAGCTTTTGGTTACAGGACACTTTTAGGTGTAACTTTTATGTGCCTAACACTACAGGTCCTCCTGAAGAAGTACGTGCATTTATTAGGTGTTGTAATGTGCTCTGTGATTGGTCACAGTGATCACATGGTACAGACAGGGTCAATCACAACCCATCTGTACCATGTGATTGGCTGTGGCCAATCACAGTTAATCACAATAGTAAACACTGAATGAGCAGTTTTCATGCAGAAAAAATAATGGTTGCTTATAATTGTAAAATGCAGTTATTAGCAAACATAGTGTGTAAAAAAAATAAAAAATAAATAAATCATTCTCCCAGAGTAGTACAGTGTTAGTGTCATGGTCTTACCTTCTTGCTGTTCTCCTTCGTTTGACATGTGCTGGCGGCCATCTTGGTTTCTGGGTTTCTTGTAGCCTTCCACCCTGCGGCTCCTCCTTCCCACTGGGAGGAGCTGGATGCCTAGCTCATATATATAGGAGGTCTGTGGCTTCAGTTCCTTGCTTGGTCCTCCTGTGTTCACATGCTTCTAAGACTGCTGCTGCTTCTGGTCCCTGATCCTGGCTTCGTCTGACTACCCTGCTGGTTCCTGATCCTGGCTTCGTCTGACTACCCTGCTGGTTCCTGATCCTGGCTTCGTCTGACTACCCTGCTGGTTCCTGATCCCGGCTTCGTCTGACTACCCTCCTGGTTCCTGACCTCTGGCTTCGCAAGGACTCTGCCTCGGTTTCGCCTTCCGTTTGGACTTTTGCTTTACAGCTTGATTTTCAATAAAGCCTTCTTATTTTCACTTATCTGTTGTTGTACGTCTGGTTCATGGTTCCGTGCCAGTTAGTATGGTAACACTGTATTGCTCTGATCACTGTATGTAAACAATACAAAAAAAATAAATAAAATAAATCTTAAAAAAATAAATAATAAAAAAATAAAACAAATATTTAAAAATATATATATTATTTTTTTTTACATACTGTCACCATATAGTGTCCCTGATAGCCATCACACCAGTTATATTATGATGCTGTACTGCACTGGTATGTAAAAAACAATTGTGAAAATTGTTAACATTTTTTTTCTTTAATTTCTTCATTTTGAAAAACATTGTGAAAAAAAATTATAACTTCAAAAAACTTGTAATGCCTTTTACTAAATACCTTGGACTGTTTGCTTTCCAAAAATGGGTAATTTGGGGGATATTTGTACTGTCCTGGCATTTTCAGGACTCTAAACCTTTCCTACAGATTAAATAATATACACTAATTTGGGTTATTGTCACAAAAGAAATGTAGCAGTAAACATTTTTTGCCAACATTTTTGAGGAAAGGTTATTTGCAAAATGTATAACAGAAATGAAGAAAAATGTGAGGTTTTTTAAAAACATTTTTTTTTTCTATTTAGAAAAAAATAAAAAACCCAGTGGTGATTATAAACCATAGCAAGAAAGCTCTATTTATGTAAAAAAAAAATTAATTTGGGTACAGTGTTGCATGATCACGCACTTGTCATTCAAAATGTGAAAGCTGAAAATTGGTCTGGGCAGGAAGGGAGTAAAAGTATCCGGTATTGAAGCAGTTAATATATAAGCAGTTAATATATAAAGTATATAAAGTGAATAGTGCTGTGCTGCCAGTATGCACATGTATTAAATAAAAAGCACACCGTACAAATTAATACATTAATAGATGCCCCCCCCCCCCCCCAAAAAAAAAAAAGGTAGAATCAAATAATCATAAAATCTGATGTAGACACCAAACACACATGAATGGACTAAAAAATTGGTAAATAGCTTCAAATTGTCAATAAATGTAAAATATACCGTTCGTGATGATATAAGACAAGTGAACAATGTATAAAAAAAAAAATGATAAAACAAACAATAAATACCCCACCTCCCTGCTAACACCTAAAGGTGTTAAACCCCAGTGCTGGGCTAAATTCTTGAAAAATATTGAAATGAATATGCTGTGAGTCCAAACAACAAGTATAAAGGCGAAAAATATGTGGCAAGAAAGTCCCTCTGCACCAAGCAGCATGAAATATCTTTTGCAAACACTTCAGTGAATCTTCAGTTTTGTGCACCACCGTGTTCCACCACCATCTGTTATGCCCGCTCACCTTGTCTTTGACCCATATAACCGGTTAAAACTTCAGGTCCCCAGGATCTCCACAGGTCCAACATGTGTGTCCTTTTAGATGGTCACTTGGACCAATGGGTATTCATCGAACAAAGAAAAATGGTCTTTCCGTAGTGTAGTATTGTTTTGTTAAGGTGAAGGAAAAGGCTAGAAATTCACTTACATTTAATATGTAATAGAAATGCCCATAAGAATAAGAATGGGTGTACCAAAATGGCTGTACAAAAAATAAAGGAACAGAGCGCAAACCGCCCTAGTGTAACACCATTTTTTGGAAGTTAATAGAAGCCATAAAAACAGGTACTCACAAACAGATAGGAAGTCATGCATGGAAATAAATATCCCCCGATGATGTTTACAGGGCTCTCTCCTCCTAGCCTCGGCGGCTCAGCTGTTCGTCCTGCACTAGTCAGTGAGTATCGTACGGCTAAGCCAACCGCCTCGGATTACTCAAGGAGACTCGATGTGGTGAGCCTGCGCACGGTCCAGCCGCCGCCGCACACCCTCCAAGAGCCGGATGCTGTAGCCGCTCAGAGAAACTGACAATGCGGTTAAGCAGAGGGAGACTTCACGATCGGGACCCAGAGCATGACTTGCATGGGGTTGCTAAGGACAACGTTTCGGAGGCGTAGCCTCCTTCTTCAGATCTCAACACCCCAGAGATCCTTTGCCCTCATTTATATAACAATATAGCGGCTCCTCCCCTCACTATTTCTTAAAGGGACATGACAATAGAGAGCCTGTAATCAGGGGCAATAATATCCAAACATTCATTTATATCCATGAATTGTACATATCTAATAAAAATTTATAAAAGTGAATACGTTCATAATACAATAAAAACAAAAAAAAACAAAAAAAAAAAAAAAATGTCATATATATATATATATATATATATATATATATATATATATATAACATACATACATAAACCTACATGACACTGTGGAGACTAGACTAACAAAACAAGATAAACACCATATATGTGCGCATATGTATCTCAAAATATTCCCGTATACTGATACTGGGTGCGTATAAAGGAACACACATGCCAACATATATGTACACTGACATAGAAGACCATAAGAGATGAGGAAGTTGTAAATATATGCTGACAACATGTAAAATATATAGACTGGTACATACATAAAAACAAAGTTTTAAATCAAAGTGCCAACCTCCAATTCCTCATTCAAGCCATCGGGGGACATAGAGTTAAGCGTAAATATCCAATACGTTTCGCGCATACATAGACGCGAAAATCTTTCACCTTCTGATAATGTCATAGGGATGGCTTCAATACCAAATAACTCTAACCCCTCAGTGCTGCCCCCATGTACTTGGCAAAAATGGCGGGGAACACTTTGTTTGTCTTTCTTTTGTTCGATGAACCGGCGATGTTCACCAAATCTGGTTCTCATAGCCCTCACCGTTCTGCCAACGTAGAATAATCCACATGGGCACCGCAGACCATATACAACAAATTGTGTGCCGCAGCAGACAAACTGTTGAATATTAAATGTCCGCCCATCTTTTCCAACAAAGTGCTTTTTCCCATGGTGCATGAAATTACAGGCCATGCACCTTTTGAGTTTACATCTGTAAGAGCCCACCATATTTAGGAATAACGGGATGTTATTTACTGACCGTTGTTTCTTGTTTTTAATTTGACTAGGTGCCACAATATTCCGGACACTTCTAGCCAATTTAAAAACGATCTTAGGTTTAGTAGGAAGTACTCTACATAGGGCAGAGTCTTGCATAAGGATGGGCCAATGTTTTTTAATGGCCCTTTTGACAGCCCAATGTTGATTGGTAAACTTGGTAATAAAGAGGGTATTAGAGGGTTCCTCACTTTTACCTTCAATCCTTCTACTCTCGCCACTCATAGTATACCTATATCATAGTATATCAGGCCATATTACAAGATTCCCCAGCTTGAGAATCAATCTCCAGGATCTGCGCAGGGACTGGTAATGTGTGTTTTCTCTGTACCAAAATGGCGTCTTCCGTCATACCTGTAGTGACGTCACCACGCTTCCATCCTACGCGTTGCGTCATGAAGCACATGATTTTATCAGGGGTTTGGTACAACCATTCTTATTATTATTTGCAATTGTTTTTGGGCAGCTCTAGACCTTCCCAGACCGACTTTCATTGGAATGCCCTTTGGTGAATGGTAGAGTGGGTACCAAGCTCATGGCTGCAGCAGCCATGAGCTTGCTTTAAAAACTTGTTTACCATTCCATTTATAAATGTACCTTGGTTTAAGCAATTTGGCCATGAAAAAAAAGATGCCACCAACACAGTGTTGGGCAACTGTGGCCCTCCAGCTGTTGCAGAACTACAAGTCCCATCCTGCCTCTGATTATGGGAATAACTGTCAGCCTTCCCATTATGCGGTTATGCTTGTAACTGTTGGTCTTGCAGTGCTTCATGGGATATGTAGTTCCTTAACATCTAAAGGGGCGCAGTTGCCCACCCCTGCACTAACAGGTGCCACGTACTTGATCTGGGAGGAAAAACAGACGCATAACATTTGCCAAGTGCCCATCGACATGAAGTACAAGATTTGAGAACGTAAATGCCAACTCATAAGCAAAGCAGCAAAACCGGTCTTAGGCATGCCAATGTAATAACAGGGCCTTGGGGATCCTACCTTGACGTCTGACTCATGTTGATGTATGTGAGTCTATGCTTTGACCAACTGACACATATACAGTATACAGCAACTCGGTGACTTCCAACATGGGGCATTTTGTATTAGCTGCATCTTCAATAAAGGACAAAACACACTGACGCGTTTCGGCCACCAGGCCTGACTGCTGAAACATGTTAGAATATTTTATCCTGTACTGACGATGTAGCTCATGGGTGCTCAATCTGTGGCCTTCCAGCTGTTGCAGAACTACAAGTCCCTTGAGGCATTGCAAGGCTGACCGTTACAAGCATGACTCCCAAATGAAGAGGCATGATAGGACTTGTAGTTCTGCAACAGCTGGAGGACCACAGGTTGAGCACCCATGATGTAGCTAATAAAACATGCCCTATTTTGGAAGACACCAAGTTGCCAGCTAGCCAGTGGTGTATTTAGGTTTTGTGCTGCCCTAGGCCTGACTAAACTTGTGCACCCCCTAATTGAAATATGACTCACCCCTTCCTGTAAAGGCCACACTACTTCCTGTTTATTGACCTGCCCTGTCATTTGTAAACCACAAACCACAGTCTATCAGAGCCCATCAGCGCCACATTATCAGTGCCCATCAGTGCAGCCTCATCGGTGCAACATATCAGTACAGCCTCATCAGTGGCCACCAGTACAGCCTATCATTGCATCATATCAGTGCCGCCTCATCAGTGGCCATCAGTGCAGCCTATTAGTGCCCATCAGGGCACCATATCAGTTCAGCCCCATCAGTGAAGCTTATCAGTGCCGCCTCGTGCCCATCAGTGCAGCCTCATCAATGCAGCCTCATTAGTGCCCATCAGTGCAGTTTATCAGTACCCACCATTGGCAACTCATTAGTGGCCATTAGAGCAGCATATTAGTGCCCATCAGTGCAGCATATTATCGACCATCAGTGCAGCATATCATTGCTGCCATATCAGTGCAGCCCAATCAGTTCTTTTAAGATATTTGAACTTGTGTTTGCTGCCATTGAGTGTAGTCCTAGGATTAAGTAACTTATTTGTATAATAAATAGATAGTCCATAGTCCTTATACAAATAAGTGAAATAATCAGTGGCAGCAAACACAAGTCCAAATTTTTTGCTGCCCCCCCCCCCCCCTACAAAGTGCTGCCCTAGGCCTGGGCCTTGTTGGCCTAGGCCAAGATACAGCACTGCAGCTAGCCTATTGTGTATAGTATGTTGCAGCAATGAAGATGTGGAGACACGGAAGCCTGGGCGCTGGTTTTCCCTTACCAGTCATGGTTGAGCAGTGTGAATTGGACTTGCTTAACTGGCCCATATGCTGGTACCATGAAAAGTTGACTGGACCTGGAGTCCGTTAAATAAATGGTCAGCTTTATGATTGTACTGTAGCATTTGGTTTGCAGAATGAAAAGCGTGTCCTAAACCCCTCAGCCAAGGGGAGGATGTGAAAACATGTGTTTCTATTTGTTGGTAATTACGGTCTTGGCGGTCAGGGCCTCGGTGACTCACGGCTCCCATTAGAGTCAAGCTAAGGATTTGCCATTCTCAAAGCTCTTGGCTGGACCTGCGGCACAGGCTCCCAGGGTCTGGGAACAGACATTCTTCTTGTGAGAACAATGACGGAGGATTGTGGTGACACTTACAATACAATCACTACTAACAAGAGGAACATTTACTGTCAGATACAAAAGTGGGGCTGACTCCCACTCAATAGCCTGTCACTGCTTCCTTCTAATGTACATTGTGACGTATCGATCAATGCATAGACAGGTAGTGCAATCATCGTGACTCTGTGATACCTAATACCACCCTAGGGAACCAGGACTATAGAGCTAAGTGATCTTAAATTGCAAATACAGAATTTAATCTGACCTCCAGTCTTCCCTAAAGTCTTGCACAGTTGTACCGACTCCTCTCCTGGACTGAAATTGTTTACTCTGATTTCACTGCATACTGTGTGCATCTCACAATGTGCATTAGAAGCTGCAGCAAGTCAGACAGGGCCCGCCTCACCTAGGAGGGCTCTGTTCCGCAGCAGGTTGTAAGATAGGGACCCAGCCACTTACAATGCCAGGCCACCCCACCTATGGAACCCCCAATCATTTGCCATCACTGTTCTCTCTCCTGAGCTGGCTGCTTCTCCGTCCTATTACTTTACACTTCATAACCCGAAAGGTTAACCTGAAAGTTGTCCCTAATGGTGGGAGGCCAACCGATTCACTGGGCCCCACAAACGGAATGATAATGTCCTTTACCTTGCCAATGACACCTGTCCTGGCACTGAATATGGAGACATTTTGATGAAAATAGCACTGAGCTCCGATTTTCCTCCACATGCTCTTCTCACACTGCACACTTTGTTATGTTCAATTCCAAGGCAAAAAAGAGAGCCACCGCACATACTTTGTGAAGCCTCACACACCGGGGTTCCAGGCGCAGTCCCTAGGTGGGTTCTGTTCCACAGCAGGCCCTGAGATAGGGACTCAGCCGCTCAGTACGGTGAGCCACATACCAGGCCACCCCACCTATGGAACCCCCATCACTGGCTACCACTGTTTACTTTACACTTCATAACCCAAAGAGTTAACCTGATAGTTGACTCTTCTTTCCCCAGATCACATACACAAAGTCTGTGGAATTCAGCTTATATCAGGTGTACCCATTAGAGTGCCCCCTAACATCAAGGTCCCCATCAGAATGCCCCTTTATATAAAGTGCCCCATCAGAGTGCCCCCTTACATCAGGTGTCCCCATCAGAGTACTCCCTTACATTAGGTGTCCCCATCAGGGTCACCATAAGAGTGCCCCTTTATATAAGGTGTCCCCATCAGAGTGCTGCCTCACATCAGGTGTCCCCATCAGAGTTCCCCCTTACATCAGGTGTCCCCATCAGAGTTGCTCCTTACATCAGGTGCCACCACCAGAGTGCCCTCTTACATCAGTGTCCCCATCAGCGTGCCCCCTTACATAAGGGTCCCCTTCACCAGGCACCACTGCTCCCTTTCCCGAGCTGGCTGCTTCTCCATACTTTGTGAGGCCCCACACACTGTAGTTCCAGGCCCAGTCCCTAGGTGGGTTATGTTTCAGCAGTAGGACCTAAGATAGGGACTCAGCCGCTCAGTACGGGGCGGCACATGTCAGGCCACCCCACCTAAGAAACCCCCATTACCAGCTGTTCCCTCTCCCAACCCCGCTGCCTCTCCTTACTTTACACTTCATAACCCAAAGAGTTAACCTGACAGTTGACTCTTCATTACCCAGATCACATACACAAACTATGAAAATTTAGCTTTAATTTTCTTTGCAGTTATAGCAGCTGTACAGGGCATCTAAATATGAATGTGCAACCCAACTGGTACCAGGGTCTGACCCAGTGCTCTCAGTAATCAGCACTCAGCAAACAGATCTCATTTAATACACCCCTTCCCTTCCCTGCAATAAAAGCCTGTGTGAGGATATGTGATGAGAGGGGTGTGGCTGTTACTCAGCTCTGCCAGAACAGAGCACTGTAGTTGGAGGCAAATAACGGTCACAAATCATAACATGCAGGGCAAGAGCTAAAAAGTTTAATTTATCATTGATAAAACTAATACTCTACTAACAATAGAAGTGTTCTGTTCTCAAAGTACTTGATGACTTGTTCTTGCAGCATTTTGCAGAGGAATCAAATGAGATTCCATGAAGTGTTACATATATGTAACCAAGCATTGGAGTCACTTTAAATATTAACTGATTGGAACTCAACTTGGCTTTCGCTTTTTTTAATAACATGATATAATGAATATGTAAATGTGGTATTTTATATAAACCCTCTAAAGACGCTAAAGGTTATAAAAAAATATCCTGATAACTCCTACCTGCTGCGGCTTAGGAAACAATTCTCTGCCTGCGGACGAATTGTTGTTAGGCAAAAACAATACCGACTATTCCGTGTGGATTGGCAAAGAACAATATTACAAAATTAAATTGAAGTTTATTTTTTTTTACCACTTGGAACAACAAAATGTGGTGTTTCTATGCACAATAATGGTTGATTTTCTGTGACTAACTATTGTATGGAGAGGCTGCAATGTAACAGGCCACCTATGACATTACATCAAATGTATCAATGATTCGATGGATCATGACATACAGAGGATCAGCCTTCAAAAAGAGTGCAACAAATGGGGGAAAACACTTACATGGGGAAAATGCTGCCCCAAACTCCTTCCAGGGCTAGTCACATGACCAGAATCCTAGTCCCTTGATCATTTGAAATTTGAAAATCAGACGATTTCAGCTATAAAGGTGGCCATACACTGTTGGATCTATTTCATTTAGCCTAATTAAATCGAACAGGTTCCTCTATACACATTGACGTGAATGGACAACTTCTCCTGCTGCAGGGCCGGATCTAGCCTGATCTAGCTGGATCTGATCCGGGGGGGGGGGGGGGGGGGTGCAGTAAAAGGTGTCCCCCTCAGAGTTCCCCTTACATCAGGTGTCCCCATCAGAATTCACCCTTACATCAGGGTCCTCATCTGAGTGCCCTTTTATATAAGGTGTCCCCAACAGAATTTCCCCTTACATCCGGGTCCCCATCAGTATGCCCCTTTACATCGGGTGTTCCCATCAGAGTTCCCCTTACATCAGGGTCCCCATCAGAGTGCACCCTTACACCAGGGCCCTGATCAGAGTGTCCCTTTATTTAAGGTGTACCCATCTGGGTGTCCCTCTTACATCAGTGTCCCCTTCAGAATGCCCCTTTATATAAAGTGTCCCCATCAGAGTGCCCCGTCACATCAGGTGTCCCCATCAGAGTTCCCCCTTACATCAGGGTCCTTATCAGAGTACCCCTTTATATAAGGTGTCCCCATCTGAGTGCCCCTCTTACATCAGAGTGCCCTTCAGAATGTCCCTTTATATATCAGTGTGCCCCCTTACATCAAGGTCCCCATCAGAATGCCCCATTATATAAGGTGTCCCCATCAGAGTCCCCCCTTACATCGTCCCCATCAGAATGCCCCTTTATATAAGGTGTCCCCATCAGAGTCCCCCCTTACATCATCGTCCCCATCTGAATGCCCCTTTATATAAGGTGTCCCCATCAGTGTGCCCCCTTACATCAAGGTCCCCATCAGAATGTCCCTTTAAATAAGGTGTCCCCATCAGAGTTCCTCCTTACATCATGGTCCCCATCAGAATGCCCCTTTATATAAGGTGTCCCCATCAGAGTGCCCCCTCACCTCAGATGTCCCCATCAGAGTTCTCCTTACATCAGGGTCCCCATTAGAGCGCCCCCTTACATCAGGGTCCCCATCAGAGTTTCCCCTTACATCAGATGTTCCCATCAGATTGCTCCCTTACATGATGTGTCCCCGTCAGGGTCCTCATCAGATTGCCCCTTTATATAAGGTGTCTCCATCAGAGTCCGCCCTTACATCAGGGTCCTCATCAGAGTCCCCCCTTACATCAGGTTCCTCATCAGAGTTCTCCCTTACATCAGGGGGCCCATCACAGTGCCCCCTTACATCAGGGTCCCCATCAGAGTGACCCCTTATTCCTATTAGAGTGCTCCCTTACATGAGGTGTCCCCATCAGAATGCTCCCTTATGAGAGAAAGAGAGCAAGAGGACCGCAGATAAACAGGTACAACTTATGTTGGAGGATTTGTATCATCTCTGTGTATCACTTTACTGCATATATGTAAGGGTTTACAACCACTTTAACTCCTAAAAGCAGCGCATGCAGTTGCTACACAGACCCATTCATTTGAATTGGTTGCGTTGGCGGGCAGTACTGCTGGCCAAAGGCAACAGGGGGTTTATTTCTTCCTGTGTACACCTCTATCTGCTGCCTTTGCAGCTTAGGCCTGCTTTGCAGGGATGAGAAACAGAGAGATTATTCTCTCTGTACAGAGCTCTGTGTTGATTGTCAACACAGAGCTCTGGGCTGTGATTGGGCACAGCCGATCAGCTGATCAGCAGGTCCCGGCCTTGACTCATTGGCTTGGACTTGCCACCAGCAGTACCCAATGAAGTGACTGGTATGTGATATGTGCTTCAGATACTCAAACTCTCTGGCATACCCTATATAACCCTGAGGAAGAATTCTCAGAAACGCATCAAATATATATAAACTTAAAATCATGGTCAATGGGGTATTTTGGCACGTGATATGTGCTTCGGATACTCCAACTTTTTGGCATAATCTATATATTCCTGAGGAAAGATTCTCCGGAACACGTTGGCTATATATAAACCCCCAACTATGGACAATGGGGTATTTTGGCACGTGATATGTGCTTCAGATACTCCAACTCCAAGGCATATCCTATATATCCCTGAGGAAGAACTATCCAAAACGCGTCAGTTATACATACCCCCAACAGTAATCAATGGGGTATTTTGTTATTAACCACTTCACGCGCAGCCTATATCAAGATAACGACTGGTTGGCCCTCTGGTCGATCTGGATGGACGTCATATGAGGTCCTCCCGAATCCCACCCTGCTCGTGGCCACGTAGCCACACGATTTGTGACTGGCTGTGTCCACAGGACACAGCCGATGACTGATCAGTGTACCAGCTTGCTGCCATGTGACCAAGCACAGCAGATCACATGACAGTTGTAAACAATGGATGGCTTCCTTTCATGCCATCCATTGTGTATAATTGTAATGCTAGCTGTGATTGGTTAGTGTGATCACATGGTATAGACAGGCACAATCACAGCCCATCTGTACCATGTGATTAGCTCTGACCAATCACAGCTAATCAAAACAAAACAAACTTAATGAATCATTTTATTCAGTAAAAATGCTTGCTTATAGCAATGTAATGCACTGCTATAAGCATCATTAAAAAAAAAATCCTGATCACTTGCCCAGAGTAGTACAGTGTTACTATGGTAACATTATATTGCTCTGGTCACAGTGTGTTAAAAAAAATCTTAAAAGAAATATTTAAAAAAAAACAATGTAATAAAAAAAATTGACAAAAATTGAAATAAAAATGATATTTTTTTTTAGTATTGTCACCAGTCATTGTCCTTGATCACCATCACACCAGTTATAGGATAATGCTGTATTGCACTGGTGATAGTATGTAAAAAAAATATTTAAAAAATTGTGAAATTTTATTTTTTTTAGTTTTTTCATTTTCAAAAAAAGTATGACAGAATTACAACTTCAAAAACTCGCCATGCCTCTTACTAATAACCTTGGAGTGTCTAGTTTCCAAAAAAGGGTCATTTGGGGGGCATTTGTACTGTCCAGATGTTTTCAGGCCTCAAGATATTAGATAGGCTGTCATCAGGAACGATCAATTTTCTTATATATATATATATATATATATATATATATATATATATATATATATATATACAGTATATACCATAGTTTGTGGACTCTATCACTTTCACACAGACTAAATAATATAGACTGATCTGGGTTATTTTCACCAAAGAAATTTAGCAGAATACACTTTGACCTAAATTTATGAACAACAATTGTTTATTTTGCAAAATTTTATAACAGAATTTTTAATTTTTAGTCTTTTTCAGTTTGATTATCATAACCACTTAAGGACCGGGCCTACTTCTGACACTTGTTGTTTTTACAAGTTAAAATTTTTTGCTAGAAAATTACTTAGAACCCCCAAACATTATTTATATATTTTTTTAGCATAGACCCTACAGAAAAAACTGGAGATGGTTGCAATACTTTTTGTCACACCGTATTTGTGCAGCGGTCTTACAAACGTAATTTTTGTGGAAAAAAAAACACTTTTTTGAATTAAAAAATAAGAGAACTGTAAAGTTAGCCCAATTTTTTTCTATAATGTAAAATATAATGTTACGCCGAGTAAATAGATACCCAACATGTCATGGTTCAAAATTGCGCACGCTTGTGGAATGGCGACCAAACATTGGTACGTAAAATCTCCATAGGTGACACTTTAAAATTTTCTACAGGTTACCAGTTTAGAGTTACAGAGGGGGTCTAGGGCTCAAATTATTGCTCCCGCTCCAATGATCAGGGCGATATCTCACATGTGTAGTTTGAACACCGTTCACATATGTGGGCGCGACTTGCATGCGCGTTTACTTCTGCACGCGAGCTTAGAGGGATGAGGCGCTTTAATTTTTTTTTCTTATTTATTTCACCTTTTTTTTATTTTTATACTGTCCCAATTTTTTTGATCACACATTTTTTTATACACATTTTTTGTAAACATCCCTTGTAATAGAAATAAGCAGGACAGGTCCTCTTTAATCTGAGATCTGGGGTCAAAAAGACCTCACATCTCACATCTACACTATAAAGCAAAAGAAAAAAAAATGTAATTTTCTTTTTCATGATGAAAAAAAAAAAATGGGCCCGTTAAGGCCGTTGGGAGGGAGCAGTGTATGATGTTGCTCTGGTCCTCCAAGGCCATAAAGTGGAGTGGGGGCCAGCTTGCCCTCACTTGACTTCCTGTCTAAGACGCCATCAGACTTGATTCTTTTCCCCGCTATCGATGGCTCCCGTAAGCGGGGAAAACGACCGGGAAGAGGCGAGAGGAAGGGAGGCACATGGGACTGCTTGTATGTTAAAGCGGACTGCCCGCCCAGTAAAAAAATCCCGGGGCTATCTGCTGACATAACCCCGATATTTAACGTCGCCGACGTATAACTGCGGCAGGCGGTCCGGAAGTGGTTAAATAGTCCATTTGGCACCCTAATGTGTCATGGGATGCGCTGCGCACAAGTGTGTGCACATACTCACATCCGTTATATTGGTTCACCTGTGTGTATTCAGATGCGCAAGCATGTTAGCAAGCACTAACGCGCCTCTTTTTTTGGCGCTTCGAGGAACAAAGACTTGCCTGCGGGCATTAACCAATCTTCTGGCAGAGCCTTCCTGACACAAAGTGTGAGAGCGCTAAAAGCTGAAAATTGGCCTGGGCAGGAAGGGGGTAAAAGTGCCCAGTATTGAAGTGGTTAAAGCTTGGTTCCATCTTTAGTAGATAGCAACCAATAATGGTTCCAAGTAAGTGGGGGTATCCAACGCGTTTCGAGAGAAGACAAACAACATCTTCTTCAGGGATATCATAACCACTATCTGCTATGTTGTACAGATATGCCAGCCATAATGTAAACTTTAATATTTATAATTGTTTTTATTAATTGTGAATAAGGCTGATATAATAATTTTATTGGAAGATGTACAATGTCTCACAAAAGTGAGTACACCACTCACATTTTTGTAAATATTTTATTATACTTTTCATGTGACAACACTGAAGAAATGACACTTTGCTACAATGTAAAGTAGTGAGTGTACAGCTTGTATAACAGTGTAAATTTGCTGTCCCCTCAAAATAACTCAACACACAGCCATTAATGTCTAAACCACTGGCAACAAAAGTGAGTACACCCCTAAGTCAAAATGTCCAAATTGGGCCCAATTAGCAATTTTCCCTCCCCGGTGTCATGCGATTTATTTGCGTGAATGGGGAGCAGGTGTGTTAAATTTGGTGTTATCGCTCTCACTCTCTCATACTGGTCACTGGAAGTTCAACATGGCACCTCATGGCAAAGAACTCTCTGAGGATCTGAAAAAAGGATTGTTGCTCTACATACATAAAGATGGCCTAGGCTATAAGAAGATTGGCAAGACCCTGAAACTGAGCTGCAGCACGGTGGCCAAGACCATACAGTAGCTTAACAGGACAGGTTCCACTCAGAACAGGCCTGGCCATGGTCGACCAAAGAAAATGAGTGCACATGCTCAGCGTCATATCCAGAGGTTTTCTTTGGGAAATAGACGTATGAGTGCTGCCAGCATTGCTGCATAGGTTAAAGGGGTGGGGGGTCAGCCTGTCAGTGCTCAGACCATACGCCGCACACTGCATCAAATTGGTCTGCATGGCTGTCGTCCCAGAAGGAAGACTCTTCTAAAGATGATGCACAAGAAAGCCCACAAACAGTTTGCTGAAGACAAGCAGAGTAAGGCCATGGATTACTGGAACCATGTCCTGTGGTCTGATGAGACCAAGATAAACTTATTTGGTTCAGACGGTGTCAAGCGAGTGTGGCGGCAACCAGGTGAGGAGTACAAAGACAAGTGTGTCTTGCCTACAGTCAAGCATGGTGGTGGGAGTGTCATGGTCTGGGGCTGCATGAGTGCCACTGGCACTGGGGAGCTACAGTTCATTGAGGGAACCATGAATGCCAACATGTACTGTGACATACTAAAGCAGAGCATGATCCCCTCCCTTTGGAGACTGGGCCGCAGGGCAGTATTCCAACATGATAACGACACCTCCGAGACCACCACTGCCTTGCTAAAGAATCTGAGGTTAAAGGTGATGGACTGGCCAAGCATGTCTCCAGACCTAAACCCTATTGAGCATCTGTGGGGCATCCTCAAATGGAAGGTGGAGGAGCGCAAGGTCTCTAACATCCACCAGCTCCGTGATGTCGTCATGGAGGAGTGGAAGAGGACTCCAGTGGCAACCTGTGAAGCTCTGGTGAACTCCATGCCAAAGAGGGTTAAGGCAGTGCTGGAAAATAATGACACTTTGGGCCCAATTTGGACATTTGCACTTAGGGGTGTACTCGCTTTTGTTGCCAGCAGTTTAGACATTAATGGCTGTGTGTTGAGTTATTTTGAGGGGACAGTAAATTTACACTGTTATACAAGCTGTACACTCACTACTTTACATTGTAGCAAAGTGTCATTTCTTCAGTGTTGTCACATGAAAAGATAGAATAAATATTTACAAAAATGTGAGGGGTGTACTCACTTTTGTGAGATACTGTATATGATTTTGAGCATTGCCTAAAAAGTTCCATGGGAACTATATGAGTCATACACGTAGAAGGTGACACAAACAAGGCCTGTCATTAAATGGAATGAAACTGCCATTTGACAGCTTGGCGTTGTCAGAGTGAAAAATAAAACGTTGCCGTATTCTGGAATCAATACCGGTCCAGGATTGGTCCCCTGGGTGCCCGGCGCACATGTACGGCTGTATACACAATGGCGGTGTTAACCATCATTTTACATCTCTCAATTACTACTTATCCTCACAGCAAATGTCATTCACAGCCCGCGTCAAGGTAAAAAAAAAAAAAAAAAGGACGCAATGGAAATTGTGTAAGCTTATGCCGTTCCTTGACCTTGCCCCATTGATCTAGTCATTCTGACGGACTAATGACGGGAAATATTTATTTAATTGCGCGGCGGGAGATTTTTTTTTTTTTCCGCTTTCAATCTATTTGTCAGACCTGAGCTCTCCTGCTGCATGCTAATGGCGTCTAATCTCATTACCGATACATCACTAAGTGTTTACTGAAAAATAATGCCGTGATAGACGGATTGCCGGGCCCATAAGCCGCGTTCCTGTAATGAGCCACTTGTTTTGTCGTGTGAAAATCTGTTTTTCTGTTCTATCTCCATTTCCTGGAAACCAGGGGAGTTGGCTAAGCCTGGGTTTGTATTTGTGAGCACGGATTTTACCAAAGAGAAAATTTCAGCCGATGATTAAAATCAGTTTATAAAGTGTTTAAAAATGATTTTTATTCAATTTAAGAGAAAACAATTACAAAACAATTCTTTAACCACTTAAGCCCGGAAGATTTTACCCCCTTCCTGACCAGGGGGTATTTTGCGATTCGGCACTGCGTGACTTTAACGGACAATTGCGCGGTCGTGCGATGCTGTACCTTAACTAATTTGACTTCCTTTTTTTCCCACAAACAGAGCTTTCTTTTGGTGGTATTTGATCACCTGTGCGATTTTTGATCATGCACTATAAACAAAAAAAGAGCGACAATTTTGCAAAAATAACAATATTTTTCACATTTTTTTATATGAAATTCCCCAAAAAAAAAATTAAAAATCAAAATTTTTTTAACATTTTTGGCCAATTTGTTTTGTGCTACATATGTTTGGAAAAAAAAAAACACAATAAGCGTATTTTGATTGGTTTGCGCAAAAGTTATTGCGTTTACTAACTAAGGGAAAGATTTCTGTCATTTTTGTTGTTTTTTTTTTTTAACGAGTAATGGCGGCGATCTGCGATTTTTTTTTTTTTTGCGGGACTGCGACATTGCGGCGGACAGATCGGACCCTTGACTGACATTTTTGACACTTTTGGGGGTACCAGTGACATTACTACAGTAATCAGTGCTATACATATGCACTGTTACTGTAAAAATGACACTGGCAGGGAAGGGGTTAACTTTATTGGGGAAGGAGGGGTTAAGTATGTCCCTAGGGGCGTGTTTCTAACTGTGCAGGGATGTAGCTTTACATGTAACAGCAGAGATCTACGGTCCTACATAGCAGGACCGTTAGATCTCTGCTGTTACACAAGGGAGAATGACAGGCGGCTTTGTTTACATCAGCCGCTTGCCTTTCTCCCTTCACAGCGGACGATCGCGAGTGACCGGCGGACATCGGGTCCGCCGGTCACACCCGCGGACTTGTTAGGGAACGAGCCGGGGCAGGAGCGCGCCTCCGGCAGGGCAACGCTCGCCCGCTATTGGCTCACAGGCTAGTGACGTACCCATACGTCACTTTGCCTGGCCGGGGCTGACCGGCAAGCGGTTAAAAAAAAAGCCAATACAGTATTCTTCCAATAGACTAACATACCATGAGACAGCATATACACAAACAAATATTTATAAAAGGTGTATCTCTTGGGATCCCATCAAAAAAGCAATATGTATTGAGTTTCTTCACCATGAACGAGGCAAGAGGTGGTGGGGGAGGCCACATCCAGATACACTTTATTACCAAAACTACTGCCTTTACATGTACATGAACTTTAATGGCATCCCAGTCTTAGTCTGTAGGGTTCAATATTGAGTTGGCCCAACCTTTGCAGCTATAACAGCTTCAACTCTTCTGGGAAGGCTGTCCACAAGGTTTATGAGTGTGTCTATGGGAATGTTTGACCATTCTTCCAGAAGCGCATTTGTGAGGTCAGGCACTGATTTTGGACAAGAAAACCTGGCTCAGAGTCTCCGCTGTAATTCATCCCAAAGATGTTCTATTGGGTTGAGGTCAGGACCAGTCACGTTTCTCCACCTCAAACTCGCTCATCCATGTCTTTGTGGACCTTGCTTTGTGCACTGGTCCAAATCATTTGGTGTAGGAGGGTTTATGGGGCTGTTTTTCAGGGGTTGGGTTTGGCCCCTTAGTTGCAGTGAAGGGAACTTCCAAGACATTTTGGACAATTTCATGCTCCAAGCTTTGTGGGAACAGTTTGGGGATGGCCCCTTCCTGTTCCAACATGACTGCGCACTAATGCACAAACAAGGTCCATAAAGACATGGATGAGCGAGTTTTGGATGGAGGAACTTAACTGGCCTGACCTCAACCCCATAGAACACCTTTGGGGTGAATAAGAGCGGAGATTGTGAGCCAGGTCATCTCATCCAACATCAGTGCTTGACCTCACAAATGTGCTTCTGGAAGAATGGTCAAATATTCCCATGGACACACTCCTAAACCTTCCAAGAAAAGTTGAAGCTTTTATAGCTGCAAAGGGTGGGCCAACTCAATATTGAACCCTATGGACTAAGACTGGGATGCCATTAAAGTTCATGTGCCTGTAAAGGCAGGCGTCCCAATATTTCTGACAATATAATGTATCTTCCAGAAAACATCAACCCACCCTGCCTCATTACTCCTCTCAAGACTCCTTAGCCCTGATGAAAGCAGTGGGTTGGCTCTTGGGAGGAGTTATGCAAATATTAAAAAAACCTTTATAGGTGGATGGCTGTAGGCAGGGGACAAAAATTCAGATTCAGAATACTTTATAGATCCCCAGGGAATAAAATGTTGTTGGTATTTTATGGTATTTTGTATTAAGGAGTAGATTGTGATTATGCTAATAGAATGCCTAATGGTGTGTCTTCCCCCTGCATGTGTCACTTCCTTTCCAGAAGAGATATATGCAGGAGGAGGTGGGACCTCGTGGGTGGATGTCATTCTAGAGGAGTGGGTGTTCCTAGCCAGACTGTAGTTGCATCCTTGGTAATGCCCACATGTGATCCAGAGCCAATGTGAATGAAAGAACAGAAATCCAATGAATGAAAGGGACGGGCCAAAGACAGTTATCCCTCCTCCTGTCAGCATGTTCCTTGCCAGAGCACGCTAGGCAGATAGATTCAAGTACTTACACTAGTTGAATGAATACATCCCTGCGGAAATTGCCTTATTTTTATATCTGCTTAACTCCCCCCCCATTCACACTACTGTAGGGTGACATCAGGCATTGCGCTTACGCACGTTGACTCGTTTCATACGTAGACCAGCCCATTTATTTTAATGGGCTGCCCTACAAGCGAAAAAAGCAGCAAAGAAGTTCATACACCTTTTTAAGCCCCACGTTTTGAGTGTTTTTTTTTTTAACTGCGTAGCTTTCCGTGTTGGCAATGAATGACACCACAAGGGTGACACGCATTTTTAGTGTCTTTCGTTACTGCACTCTTGCTGTAATATGAGTGCAGACTTAAAACTCCTCTCCAGGCAACATTGTAACCCACCCACCCTGCTTATTTAGAAGTGTCAACATCCCATGAAGATCCCTCCTCAAAGATAGTAGACCCAGAACCTGGCATATCACATGACCATCATGGATAGTAGACCTGAGATGTGGCATATAACATGACCATGGGTAGTAGACTCAGAACTTGGCATATCACATGATCAAGAATAATAGTCCCAGAACCTGGCTTATCATGCCCATGGATAGTAGACCTGGAATCTGGCATATATCACATGACCATAAATAGTAGACCCGGGACGTGGCATATCACATGACCATGGATAGTAGACCTAGAACTTGGCAAATTGCATGATCATGGATAGTAGACCTGGAATCTGGCATATTACATGACCATGGATAGTAGACCTGGAATCTGGCATATAACACCATAAATAGTAGACCCAGGACGTGGCATAACACATGACCATGGATAGTAGACCCTGGACATGGCATGTCACATGGTAGGCCTAGAACTTGGCAAATCGCACGATCATGGATAGTAGACCTGGAATCTGGCATATCACATGACCATGGATAGTAGACCCTGGACATGGCATATCACATGACCATGGATAGTAGACCCGGGACATGGCATATCACATGACCATGGATAGTAGACCCAGGACGTGGCATAAAACATGATCATGGGTAGTAGACCTGGAATCTGGCATATCACATGATCATGGATAGTAGACCAGGAACCTGGCGTATCATATGACCATGGATAGTAGACCCGGAACCTGGCATATCACATGACCATGGACAGTAGACCTGGAGCCTGGCATATCACATGACCATGGATAGTAGACCTGGAGCCTGGCATATCACAAGCGGCTGCACTTCAAACAGTGGGTGGGGCGGAGCCTAATGCTCCGCCTACCCTCCTCAGCACGGCATGTGGGATACTAACTTCTCCCTGCTACGGGGCAGCGTCTATGTCAAGGAGGAGGAGAGAGAGGACTGGAGGAGGACAAGGGAACCCCCAGCCAAACCACCAGGACATCTAATAGCAGGTAGGACTGAGTCACGATTTTAGGTTACCACTACCACCACTGCTATTGGCATTTGGCATTGCTAGAATTACATAATAATTCCATTCCAATTCCAATTTTTGCAGTAAATGTCAGTATCTTCAACAAATATGGAGCAGTTTGCAGTACATGAACTTTCACTGCATGAGAACTGTTAAATGAGTTTGCATTGATTTCAGAGCGTGCAAAGTGCGCCATACATCCTGAAACCAATGCAAACTCATTTAACAGTTCTCATGCAGTGAAAGTTCATGTACTGCAAGCTGCTCCAAGCTTTAACCACTTCTGGACTGGAGGATTGTCCCCCTTAATGACCAGGCCATTTTTTGCAATTCAGGACTGGATTACTTTAATGGACAATTGCGCGGTCGTCGTGCGACGCTGTACCCTAAAAAAGTTGATGTCCTTTTTTTCACCACAAATAGAGCTTTCTTTTGGTGGTAATTTTTCACCTGTGCCATTTTTATTTATTGTGCTATAAACAAAAAAAAGCAACAATTTTTTTTCACATTCTGCTACATAACATTCCCAAAAAAAAAATTTAAAAATCAAATTTTTTTTTATCCTTTTAGGCCAATTTGTTTTCTGCTACATGATTTTGGTAAAAAAAATCCCAATAAGCGTATTTTGATTGGTTTGCGCAAAAGTTATCGCGTCTACAAACTAGTAGAAAGATTTATGTCATTTTTATTTATTTATTTTTTTACTAGTAATGGTGGCGATCTGCGATTTTTAGCGGGACTGCGACATTGCGGCGGACAGATCGGACACCTAACTAACATTGTTGACACTTTTGGGGGGACCGGTTACATTACTACAGTAATCAGTGCTAAAACATATGCACTGTTGCTGTAATAATGACAATGGCAGGGAAGGGGTTTACCCAGGGGTGATCAAAGGGTTAAATGTGAGCCTACGGGGTGTTTTCTAACTATATGGGGGAGGGACTAGTGAAATGACCACAGAGACCTGTATTCCTATATAGAAGGATCACAGGCGCTCTGTGATCATTTCAGAGAGAACAACAGTCTGCTGTGTTTACAACAGCTGACCTTCTCTCTCAGCGGTCATGTGTGCCTGGCGGCAATTGCGGCCGCCGGCCCTGTGGATTGGCATCTCCGCTGCCTAGTGGAGGCCCCAGGAGCATGTGCTTACGCCCAGGAGTGCTCCCCCGAACCGTTGTACCCATACGTCGGTTCGCGCAGCCTAGCCAGCCTGCCGCAGTAATTCTGCGGTAGGCGGCCGGCAAGTTTTACTGCGGCAAGCTGGCTCGGCCAGCAGGAAAGGGTGGGCCGTAGTTAAATTAGGGGGTGCACGAATTTTGTCCGGCCTAGGGCTGCACAAAACATAAATACGCCACTGCTCATTAGTGTTACAAGGTCTCGGGTGTGAATGGGGAGCAGGTGTGTTAAATTTGGTGTTATCGCTCTCACTCTCTCATACTGGTCACTGGAAGTTCCTCATGGCAAAGAACTCTCTGAGGATCTGAAAAAAAGAATTGTTGCTTTACATAAAGCTGCCTAGGCTATAAGAAGATTGCCAAGACCCTGAAACTGAGGTGCAGCACGGTGGCCAAGACCATACAGGGGTTCAACAAGACAGGTTCCACTCAGAACAGGCCTCGCCATGGGCTGCATTAGAGACAATTGCCTGAAAAAGCAGTGGCACGATGTGTTTTTTTGTTTTTATATTTGTGCCGTAATTATGAAATTGTTGAACCCATTACCATAAGTAACTACTGAGCATAAATTAGGAAGAGAATTATTTTTGAGATAATAATATCCTTACGTTGATTGAATCTTCTTCAAGGAACATAATAATTACACTGGTGATATGGCTTTCTGATTTCATGTTTGAAGCAATAATAATAAGAGCCATGTCATGGAACTTTCCCGACTAATTATTCCTATGATTACACTGCCATTTCTGGATTTAAATGAGTGTATCAGGGTTGAGATTTAAAGGTGAATTTAACTGCAATCAATCAGCACATCAGTAACAAAATGTCAAATGTAAGAGGAGATACACAGTAACAACTCCCTTCAGTCTTGCACAGTTGTACCGGCTCCTCTCCTGTACCGAAATGGCTTACTCTGATTTCACTGCACACTGTGAGCTTCTCACAATGTACATTAGAATCTGCAGAATCTGTAAGATGCAGTCTTTTTTGCTTGCCTTTATCTGGCCCTTGGTGCACTATGATTCCCACTGGACTAAGCCACGCTAATTCACAAGCATGGACTCTCATCCTGTTAGAGTGGATCCTATATAATATAGTTCATAAAAAACATATTTGATAGGGATCATACTATTGTTCCAGTGAATGAGACTTAACTATATCTGCAAAGGACAATAGCAGCAGTATTTCAATCATATGGATCAAATATGACAGAAAGATGCCAGCCATTAATCCTGGTAAAGGGCAGATATTATTAAAATTATAAGAATTCCACATCACAAACCTATCCCCGCAGTGAATACCGGGGCCCCGGCTGGCTGATATACATTTGTGCGGTGGAGTTCTCCTTGCACTGCCATAGATCTGGAACAGCACCACCCATAGGGATGATCAGGCTGCAAGTAGCGTGCAGTCTCCATTTAATGGAAGATTTGCACATCTACAGGTCTTTCCTCAATGCCAGTTAAAGCCATTAGGGATGATCGAACGGTTCGGGTCGACCATCGGTTCGGCCCGAACATTGGGTGTTCGAGGTTCGGCCGAATTTAGAACTTTTTGCCCAAAAAGTTCGGAATTCGGCAACCAGAACCGACCAAAATGCAATGCTTCAGGAAATGGGCTTTAAAAGCCCGTGATTGGACCAGAACCATTAGCAAAAGCCAATTGAGGGGGCAGGAGAATGCTAGGAATGTGATTGGAGTGACTAGGGGGTCCCTAAACCAATCATTAGTGAATACGCCCCCCAGTATATAAGATCGCCCCCGCCATATTCCTAGCATTGTTATACTGGACATGGAAGAGAGTGGAAGCAGTTCTGTTAATTTTACTTTAAAAGTGTCATTTAGCATTTATTAGTGTGAGGAAAGGGATATCTAGTGTAGTTAGAGTGCTCCTTTACACTTAAGTTAGCTTCAAAAATTTAGTTTCTGTAGGGAAAGTGTTAAGTGTAAGGGGACCGTAGTGTAGTGTAGGGTTAACTGGCAGTGACTGCTATGGCAGGGTGACAAAACCCTTCCATAGCAGGGTGACCGCTATAGAGAAATTATAATTTCTCTGAATTGCTTCGGAACTGGAATATGGCTTCTCACCAGCCAAGCATTTTTTATGCTGCAGGGACTGCCACTGCCAGTGCTTTTTTGAGGACATGTTTGATGTCAGACATGACATCTGAACATGTGTATAGGGGGTATATATACACATATATGTCTGTATATATACCCCTAGACATATATAGGTGTGATAGTAGCAGAAATAAATGCTTGCGCTAATGAAATCATTTACAGTAATATATATATATATAATATATAAAAACTCCCAAAAAATGCCAGCAAAAACACACCTGGGCATTTTCTTTTTGACGCTAGCGTTTTTTTTGGCATTTTTTGGGGTTCTTTTGAGGCAGGCAAAACATCTGAACTTGTGTATAGTGGTATATATACACACATAATTATATGTATATAGACACCTAGCCATATATAGGTGTGATAGTAGCAGAAATATATTACTGTAAATTATTTCATTAGCGCAAGCATATAAGCGCTAGCGTCAAAAAAAAAAATGCCCAGGTGTGTTTTTGCTGGCATTTTTTGGGGGTTTTTGGAGGCAGGCAAAACATCTGAACTTGTGCACAGTACCACTATACACAAGTTCAGATGTTTTTCCTGACTGCAAAGAACCCAAAAAATGCCTGCTATTAAACCAGCAAGGTGTTACAGCAGCGAAGCCAACCTCCTGTGCTGAAAGTTTTCTAATACAAACAATCTTTTTTTTTCTGGTTCTGGACATGCTACAGAGCTGAAACTTCACATGTACACTTTTTAGACCCCCCAGATACTAAATCCAAAGTAAAAATCAAAAAATCTCTCTCTTTTTTTTTAAATTTTTCAATAATTGGCTTTTTTTTATCAAAAATGACAATTTTTAAGAATTTTTGTGTCTGGGGGGTCTAAAAGGTGTACCTGTGAAGTTTCAGCTCTGTAGCATGTCCAGAACCAGAAAAAAAGATCATATAGGTGTTAAAGGAGGGTCCCACATCCCTGTTCTACTGAAAAATTATCTTTTTTTTCCCCCTTGTTCTGGACATGCTACAGAGCTGAAACTTCACATGTACACCTTTTAGACCCCCCAGATACTAAATCCAAAGTCAAAATAAAAAAAAATCTCTCTTTTTTTTTCAATAATTGGCTTTTTTATCAAAAATGACAATTTTTAAGAACTTTTTTTTGTGTGATTAATAGTTAATGGGGCATGACCCAGAACCCTAGGCACTTTTTAGGGGCATTTATTGGGTTTTAGGGCTTAAAAATTGTGCTTTTTGATTACCGAAGTTCGGGTCCCATTGATTTCAATGGGATTCTGAAATCCGGGCCGAACTTTCGGGAAGTTCGGATGTTCTGGCCGAACCGAACTTTTCAAAAGTTCGATCATCCCTAAAAGCCATATTCGCTGTGCATAGCGATTACCGGTAAACATACACTGGGAGACATAATGGCAATTTAACTAAAGAAACGTCCACATGAATATAAATAAAATTTCCACAACACAGTGATGGGCACTTTTCCTCCCACTGATACCAATGATGGGGCACTATTCCTTCCACTGATACCAATGATGGGGCACTATTCCTCCCACTGATACCAATGATGGGGCACTATTCCTCCCACTGATACCAATGATGGGACACTATTCCTTCCACTGACACCAATGATGGGGCACTATTCCTCCCACTGATACCAATGATGGGGCGCTATTCCTTCCACTGATACCAATGATGGGGCACTATTCCTCCCACTGATACCAATGATGGGGCACTATTTCTCCCACTGATACCAATGATGGGGCACTATTCCTTCCACTGATACCAATGATGGGGCACTATTCCTTCCACTGATACCAATGATGGGACACTATTCCTTCCACTGACACCAATGATGGGGCACTATTCCTCCCACTGATACCAATGATGGGGCGCTATTCCTCCCACTGATATCAATAATGGGGCACTATTCATTCCACTTTATAAATTATGGAGCAGTCTTCCTCTCACTGATACCAATGATGGGGTGCTATTCTTCTCTCTGATACTGATTATGGTGGAATTATCCTCCTACACACGTCAGGCTTTATGGTACTTTTTCCACTTCAACCAATCACCAAGGCAGAGACGTTTACTTCCACTGATGCCAGAACATATTCTACCTCCACTGGCCACAATCCAGCCCCTGAAGTCTGAAGGACAGTAAACTAGTCCTTTGCCTAAAAAGTTTGGCGACCCCTGGAAAAGATGGAAGTTACATACAATTTCCTGCTACTTACCTATATGATAGTGGGACAGAGTAGAACGTGGATGCACTGTGAAAAGCCAGCTGAAGCTAAATTAGTTCATATGAAACTCAGCATGGCACACCAACAGACTTGACTTGTTGGCTGAAGCATCTCTTTTAATCAAAAACAATGGGGGACTTTGAAACCAGTGCCAGGTAGAGTTTTTTTTTACAGCAGCTCTGTCCTACAATTTGATAATTTTTCATGGAGTGAGTCACAATGCCGCATTGCATGGGGTTATTAACACGCGGGGGAGACAGCTGATGCCTCTGGAATGTATGCTTCGCCATTGTGCGTGGACGTTCTAAGCTCTTCTGCTTCTTGCATATTAAGTGGAATAATGAATAGCCTTCCCATAATGAAGGCTGGCACTTCTGGGAGAGGAATGAGCAGAGGGAACCCTAACAATGACAATGTTATGAAAAAATTAATGAGATGCGGCTTCACACCTGACCTCAGTGTATCATTAGCGCCTTCCATCAATGCCGCTCTCTCTATTGTCACACCTAGGACCATCCTGTGGGATTGCACTGAAACTAGTCCATTTCCGAGAGGCACATGCACTAATTCCTGAGATGATTGCTGGGCCATCGCTTCCAAAAGACAATCCAACCTACATTTCTTTACTTAAAGTGGATGTAAACCCTAAACAGAATGACATTTAGTTTACTCCATATACTGAGTATTATAAATAATTACCTTTTTCCTTATATAAAATACTTGTTTTCACCATTTTTCATCCTTTGTAGCATCTTAGTGCTGCTGATCTCATGTGACCACTTTTCATACACTTTCTGTCTACAGACACTTCAGTGATGGCTTCCTAGCATTTCTCAGAGTGGATTTAATGATGGTGACAACAGTGGACCATTTCTATGTAATGTGTGTTGTATTTATTGTTTGTATTCTTCATTGGAAGCCCATATGACAAGGTGACACTGCAGGAAAACTAATGGGAGACAAGAACAGAGCATTGTCACCCAAAAACAGGAAGTCCATGGACAAGGACCTTCATGGCAGGATCACCGGGTGTTTTTAAAAAAATTTTTTTTATGAAAGCTGCAGATTTTTTTTCTCTCTATCTCGTGCTTGAACAATGTTCATAAACAATGTTACTTTGCATGTCCTTATCTCCTTCCTGATCAATGTTTATAAACAATGTTACTTTGTATCTCTCTATCTCCCGTCTGATCAATGTTTATAAACAATGTTACTTTGTATCTCTCTATCTCCTGTCTGATCAATGTTTATAAGCAATGTTACTTTGCATCTCTATCTCCCGTCTGTTCAATGTTTATAAAAATGTTACTTTGTATCTCTCTATCTCCTGTCTGATCAATGTTTATAAACAATGTTACTTTGTATCTCTCTTTCTCCTGTCTAATTAATGTTTATAAAAAATGTTACTTTGCATCTCTATCTCCCGTCTGATCAATGTTTATAAACAATGATACTTTGTATCTCTCTATCTCCTGTCTGATCAATGTTTATAAACAATGTTACTTTGTATCTCTCTTTCTCCTGTCTAATTAATGTTTATAAAAAATGTTACTTTGCATCTCTATCTCCCGTCTGATCAATGTTTATAAACAATGTTACTTTGTATCTCTCTATCTCCTGTCTGATCAATGTTTATAAACAATGTTACTTTGTATCTCTCTATCTACTATCTGATCAATGTTTATAAACACTGTTACTTTGTATCTCTCTATCTCCTGTCTGATCAATGTTTATAAACAATGTTGCTTTGTATCTCTCTATCTCCGTCTGATCAATGTTTATAAACAATGTTACTTTGTATCTTTCTATCTCCCATCTGATCAATGTTTATAAATAATATTACTGTGTATCTTTCTATCTCCTGTCTGATCAATGTTTATAAACAATGTTACTTTGTATCTCTCTATCTCCTGTCTGATCAATGTTTATAAACAATGTTACTTTGTATCTCTCTATCTCCTGTCTGATCAATGTTTATAAACAATGTTACTTTGTATCTCTCTATCTCCTGTCTGATCAATGTTTATAAAGAATGTTACTTTGTATCTCTCTATCTCCTGTCTGATCAATGTTTATAAACAATGTTACTTTGTATCTCTCTATCTCCTGTCTGATCAATGTTTATAAGCAATGTTACTTTGTATCTCTCTCTATCTCCTGTCTGTTCAATGTTTATAAACAATGTTACATTGTATCTCTCTATCTCCCATCTGATCAATGTTTATAAACAATGTTACTTTGTATCTCTCTATCTCCTGTCTGATCAATGTTTATAAACAATGTTACTTTGTATCTCTATCTTGTATCGTATCAATGTCTATAAACAATGTATTAGATGGTTCATTTTCGGACAGCAGCTGCTTCTACAGCTTCTGTATTGACTTAAAAATACATCAAACATCAAGTGACAGCTAGGAACTGTTGGAAAGTGTAAAGGGTGGTGGGTTTGTGTGTAGTGCGTCAATTGTCCACAAATGGTTAAAGAAATCTGCACTGGAAGAAAAATGCCAGTGACCTGGCTGTCTTTGGCTTTCTTACGTTTTGACTGTGATCTGAACCATGCATGAAGAAAGAGAAAACAGAGCAAAGGTAGAACCCCCGACCTCCATCCTTGTTTGAGGTCAATGGCTCACTCGTCCCTCCTCTTTCCTGGCCAGCCAGGCTATATGCTCCGATTAAGGGTCTGGAATGGATTATTAGGGGGACCTTGCATACTTTGTTTTGCGTGAGGATCGACCTTAATATCCATACCAAACCCAAAATGTCTGGTATGGATTTCCTGAAAGACCTCATAAATATTTTTCTTGTCTTTTTTTTTTTTTTTTTTTGCATGGGGTTCCATCTTAAAATTCATACCAGACTCAAAGGGCCTGGTATGTATTTTGGAGAGGACATATATATATATACATACATTTTTTTTGCATTATTTATTATTATTATTATTATTATTATAATACAGGATTTATATAGCGCCAACAGTTTGCGCAGCGCTTTACAATGTGGGGGAAGACAATACAGTTACAGTACAATTCAATACAGGGTGAATCAGAGGGCCCTGCTCGTTAGAGCTTACAATCTAGAAGGGAGGGTCAAGTGAAACAAAAGGCAGTAATCGAGGGGGGTGGGCTGATGGATAGAATGGAGGTAGAGTTGTTAGGTGTGGGTAGGATAGGCTTCTCTGAAGAGGAGGGTTTTCAGAGATCGCCTAAAAGCTAATAGAGTAGGAGATAATCGGACAGATAAGGGTAAGGAGTTCCATAGGATTGGAGAGGCTCTGGTAAAGTCCTGGAGGCGAGCATGGGAGGAGGTGATGAGGGAGCTAGAGAGCAGGAGGTTTTGAGAGGAACGAAGAGAGCGATTCGGTTGGTGTTTTAAGACTAGGCTAGTGATGTAGTTGGGGGCTAAGCTGTGGATGGCTTTGTAAGATGTTGTTAGTCAGGCCCGGACTGGGACAAAAAAATAGGCCTGGGCATTTTGGACTGAGCAGCCCGCGAGGGGGGGGGGGGGGGAGGCGTGACTGGGGCGTGACTGGGGCGTGGCATTCGTCGGGATGGTTGATGACAGGATTTAAGGTTCCAGGATGTGTGGATTCGATTACGGCACCTTTTTTAGTTTAATCTGACAGACTGGGTCCAATTTAGATCAGAGCTGCCATATGATGCTGTTTTTTTTTGTCTTACTTTAAATCCTGTTTTGATGGTTGAGTTCTAAAAATAATATGAAGCAGCACAAGATGAGAGTAAAGCCCCGTACACACGTACCGATCGTCAGCGAACGATCGGCCGTCTTTTGTCCCCGGGCTGTCGGTGTCTGTTGAAAAGTGCAAAGACAGCACAATAATTTTGTCCGCCGACTACAGCTGACTGCAGAAGTGATGTCATGTAATGGTTAACTTTCCCTGTGTTTTTTCTTTTCTGAGCATGCCCAGTCTTGCAAATCGTCTTCCGAATTCTGTACTGACTGGCGAACAATCGGCCGTTCTGGTGTCGGCATACAAAAATTTTAATGCTTGCAAGACAGATTCTTGTCTGCAGAATGTGCACTGACAGCTGTCGGAGGCACCATACTAACAAGCGTACAATCGGCAGATCGTTCGTCCGCCGACGCTTGTCTGCCGACGATCGGTACGTGTGTACGGGCCTTTACTCTAATCAAGGGGTAGACAACCTTTTTGGGCACAGTGTGCCGAAAAATGTTTTCAAAGAAATTAGGAGTGCCAGATACATAAAAAACAACTGTCAACTTCATATAAAGTAACTGCTGTAAACCACTTAAATAATAGTAAGAAATCAAGTGAGCTTTGTACCTTCACAAATCAGATCACCCCAATTCCTGCACCATCACACCTCAGATCACCCCAATTCCTGCACCTTCACACCTCAGATCACCCCAATTCCTGCACCTTCACACCTCAGATCACCCCAATTCCTGCACCTTCACACCTCAGATCACCCCAATTCCTGCACCTTCACATCTCAGATCACCCCAATTCCTGCACCTTCACATCTCAGATCACCCCAATTCCTGCACCTTCACACCTCAGATCACCCCAATTCCTCCACCTTCACACCTCAGATCACCCCAATTCCTCCACCTTCACACCTCAGAGCACCCAAATTCCTGCACCTTCACACCTCAGATCAGCCCCAATTCCTGCACCTTCACACCTCAGATCACCCCAATTCCTGCACCTTCACATCTCAGATCACCCCAATTCCTGCACCTTCACATCTCAGATCATCCCAATTCCTGCACCTTCACACCTCAGATCATCCCAATTCCTGCACCTTCACACCTCAGATCACCCCAATTCCTGCACCATCACACCTCAGATCAGCCCCAATTCCTGCACCATCACACCTCAGATCACCCCAATTCCTGCACCTTCACACCTCAGATTACCCCAATTCCTGCACCTTCACACCTCAGATCACCCCAATTCCTGCACCTTCACACATCAGATCACCCCAATTCCTGCACCTTCACACCTCAAGATCAGACCCAATTCCTGCACCTTCACACCTTACATAGTTACATAGTAGGTGAGGTTGAATAAAGACAATAGTCCATCCAGTTCAACCTGTGTAGGTGTGTGTGACTGTAATCATCTAACATAGCCCTCAATCTCCTTATCCTTGAGATGTAAGTCTAAGAGTCTTTTGAAAGTCACCATACTACCCGCAGAAACCACCTCTTGTGGTAGACAATTCCACAATCTTGTAGCCCTAACAGTAAAGAACCCCCCACGTTGCCTGAGGTTAAAACGCTTCTCCTCTAATCGCATTGTATGTCCTCGAGTCCTCATGCAATTCCTTCGAATGAACAGCTTTTCTTCTAAGCTGAGATCCCCATTAAGATATTTATAAATTGCTATCATGTCCCCTCTCAGACGTCTTTTCTCCAGGGAAAATAAATCGAGCGATTGCAGCCGCTCTTCATAGGTAAGGTCCTCCAACCCCATAATCAGTTTAGTTGCCCTTCTCTGGACTTTCTCCAGCTCCAACACATCCCTCCTGAGGACTGGCGACCAGAACTGGACAGAATACTCCAGATGCGGTCGGACCAGAGTTTTATAAAGTGGAAGGATTATAGTCTTATCTCTGGAATACATCCCTTTCTTTATGCATGCTAATATTCTGTTGGCTTTGGAAGCTGCCGCTTGGCATTGCATGCTGTTGCCTAATCTATCATCAACTAAGACTCCCAGATCTTTCTCCATTTTTGATTCCCCCAAGGGTTCCCCTCCTAACGTGTATTGTGTTTTTATGTTTTTGGTCCCCAAGTGCAAAACCTTACACTTCTCCACATTAAACCTCATTTGCCATGTCGTTGCCCACTCCGTAATTTTGTCCAGGTCATTCTGTAGGATATCTGCTTCATGCTGTGCAGTTATTGCCCTGGCCAATTTTGTGTCATCTGCAAAAACTGATAACGAACTACTGATCCCTTCCTCAATGCTGTTTATGAATAAATTGAACAAGGTTGGTCCCAGGACTGAGCCCTGGGGCACCCCGCTTACTACCTCAGACCAGTCTGAGTATGCGCTGTTTATTACTACCCTTTGGACACGGCCTTTTAGCCAATTCCGTATCCAAGAGCAAACCCTGCTGTCGATACCTGCAGACCTTATTTTATAAATTAAGCGCTTGTGGGGAACTGTATCAAACGCCTTAGCGAAATCCAAGTACACCACATCCACTGGTCTCCCCCTATCTAGCTCACAGCTCACTTCCTCGTAGAATGCTAAGAGATTGGTTTGACAAGATCGCCCATTTGTAAACCCGTGCTGGTTACTACTGATGATGTTGTTGTCTTTAGCATACTCTACGATATAGTCCCTTATCATCCCCTCCAAAAGTTTACATATTATTGATGTCAGACTGACAGGCCTATAATTTCCCGGGATATGTCTCTGGCCCTTTTTGAATATCGGAATCACGTTAGCCTTCCTCCAATCCCCTGGTACATCTCCTGTCCTAATACTGTCAGCAAAGATCAGGAACAGTGGTCTAGATATAACCATACTGAGTTCCTTGAGCACTCTCGGATGTACGCCATCCGGGCCTGGTGATTTGTTTGTGTTAAGTTTATCCAGTCTTTCCCTGATTTCCCCCTCTGTTAGCCATAGTGGCAAGTCCTGTGTATTACTACTAACCATACAGTCATGGTCAGTGTACCCTTCCTTTTCCTGCGTAAAGACTGACGAGAAAAAAGAATTCAGCACGGTTGCTTTTTCAGTGTCCTCTGTAACCATCCTCCCATCATCGTTAATTATGTGTGCAATATGCTCTGCCCTAGTTTTTTTGCTGTTGATATATTTAAAGAATTTCTTTGGGTTTTTTTTACTATCCTCCGCTATTTGTCTCTCAAAGTTGATTTTAGCCATCTTGATTTCGTGTTTACACTTCTTATTTTCCTCCTTGTATTGCTGGAAGGCCGATACTGTGCCCTCTGATTTATATTTCTTGAAGGCCAATTTTTTTCCCCTAATAAGTTTTTTAACGCTACGGTTTAGCCAGCCAGGTTTGGCTTTGTCTCTTCTAAATTTATTCCCCATAGGAATGCACTGCAAGATGCCTTTGCTTAATATTGTTCTAAAGCATTCCCATTTTTCCTCTGTGGTCAGTGATCCCAGGGTTTGGTCCCAGTTTACCCTTTCCATCAATGAGTACAATTTTGGAAAGTCTGCCCTTCTGAAGTTTAGGGTTCTTATGTTCCCCACTTGCCTTTTTATATTGTTATTTATACTAAATGTGATCATCCTGTGATCGCTAGAGCCCAGGTTGTCCTGGACTCCTACCTCCGAGATTATGTCTGGGTCATTAGTGATCAATAGATCCAGGATAGCATTCTCTCTAGTAGGGGAATCCACCAACTGCGACATGTAGTTATCCTGTAAGGTTTCCGTGAATAGCCGGGCCTTATGCGAGTGTGCAGTCCCCTCTTCCCAGTCAATGTCGGGATAATTGAAGTCCCCCAACATGATGACTGATCCTAGTTTTGCCGCTTTACCTATTAGTGCTAAAAATTCCAGCTCTACCTCCTCCCCTTGGTTAGGTGGCCTATAGCAAACCCCCACAACTACTTTTCCCTTATCTTCTTCCCTATCGAGTTCAACCCACACAGATTCTAAATCCATGCTCATCCCATCCGTAATGTCACTCCTTTCTAGCACAATTATATTGTTCTTGACATAGAGACATACCCCTCCCCCTCTTTTACCAACCCTGTCCTTCCGGTACACCGAATACCCTTGGATATTGGCCAGCCAGTCATGTGAGGGGTCGAACCAAGTCTCCGTTATTCCCACAAGGTCTATGTCTTCCTCATGTACTAACATTTCCAACTCATCCATCTTATTAGCTAGGCTCCTGGCATTAGCATATACCCCTCTTAGTTTTACGGAAGTTAAACGTGATTGGCGGTTTTGTTTATTTCTGTTTGGTCTGCTGTTCTCCCGCACAGACCCGCCAATTGATGTTGTTGACCTACTGTCGCTGTTGACCCTACAACTGCCTTCAGTCCTCTGCTCCCTCCTGACTGATTCTATTTCTGAGCCCTCCCCCCCGTCTCCTAGTTTAAAAGCCCCTCCAACTCGGTGGCCATCTTTCTCCCCAAAAGAGCTGTACCGTCCCCATTAAGGTGCAGCCCATCCTTACTAAAGAGCCGGTAGCCGACTGAGAAGTCAGCCCAGTTCTCCAGGAACCCAAACCCCTCCTTCCTACACCAATTCCTCAGCCACTTGTTAACTTCCCTAAGCTCCTTCTGCCTCTCCTGTGTGGCTCGAGGTACCGGCAGTATTTCAGAGAAAACCACCTTGGAGGTCCTTTTCCTCAATCTATTACCTAAGTCCCTGAAATCGTTCTTAAGGATCCTCCACCTACCTTTAACTTTGTCATTAGTGCCCACATGCACCATGACCGCTGGGTCATCCCCAGCCCCGCCCAACAATCTGTCTGCCAGATCTGCGATGTGCCGAACTCGGGCGCCCGGTAAACAACAAACTGTTCGGTTCACGCGATCTTTTTTACAGATTTCCCTCTCTGTCCTCTTGATAATTGAGTCCCCAACTACCACAACCTGTCTAACCTTTCCTGCGTTACGGCCCCCCTTCTTCCTGGAGCCGTCCCTCCCCTGGCAGCTGGGGGAGGGCGCATGCTCCAGCACTGCCACCCCTGAGTTGATATCCCCCTCAACCTGCAACTCGGCAAACATGTTAGGGTCTACCAACTCAGGACTGGCCTCCCTGACTCTCCTCCCCCTAACATTCCTAACGGTCACCCAGCTGCGTACCTCTGCTGCTTGCGTCTCCTCTATTCCTCCCTCCTCTATGCTGACCCCTGCCAGCGCCTGATGGGTAATGTCCAAGCTCCCTTTCAGGTTGTAGATGCCACGCAGTCTTGTCACCTCAGA
Organism: Pelophylax lessonae; assembly: GCF_965119305.1. Taxonomy (NCBI): domain Eukaryota; kingdom Metazoa; phylum Chordata; class Amphibia; order Anura; family Ranidae; genus Pelophylax; species Pelophylax lessonae. Next base: position 62,034,531 of record NC_138770.1, on the reverse strand, counting down.
TCATCCCAATTCCTGCACCTTCACACCTCAGATCACCCCAATTCCTGCACCTTCACACCTCAGATCAGCCCCAATTCCTGCACCATCACACCTCAGATCACCCCAATTCCTGCATCTTCACACCTCAGATCACCCCAATTCCTGCACCATCACACCTCAGATCAGCCCCAATTCCTGTACCATCACACCTCAGATCAGCCCCAATTCCTGCACCATCACACCTCAGATCACCCCAATTCCTGCACCTTCACACCTCAGATCACCCCAATTCCTGCACCATCACACCTCAGATCACCCCAATTCCTGCACCTTCACACCTCAGATCACCCCAATTCCTGCACCATCACACCTCAGATCACCCCAATTCCTGCACCTTCACACCTCAGATCACCCCAATTCCTGCACCATCACACCTCAGATCAGCCCCAATTCCTGCACCATCACACCTCAGATCACCCCAATTCCTGCACCTTCACACCTCAGATCACCCCAATTCCTGCACCTTCACACCTCAGATCAGACCCTGGTAGGCTGGCACTAACAATTTTATTCAAATCAGGATTTCTTCTGCAAATAGGCTGGAATCAGAGTCAGACAATTACCAAAACCAATGTCATCATGACACATTATCAAAAAATGAGGAAAAATAAGGATTTCTTCTGCAAATAGCCTGGCAGTGACATCATCAGATCAGACAAGGCACTGGCAGGCATAGTAATAGACTAGTACTATGCCTGGCTGCCAGTGCCAGGCCAGCCTATGTGCAAAAGAAATCCTGATTTGAATTAAATTGTTGCTGCCAGTGCCAGCCTATTTGCAGAAGAAATCCTGATTTCTTTGAATAAAATTGTTGCTGCCAGTGCCAGCCCAGCCTATCTGCAAAATAAATCCCTAAGTAGAAGTCACTCTTCTCTCCAGTCCTCCACTTACCTTGGGTGTGCTGTGCGGTGTGGCTGCAGAGTGTTCCCGCTGGTCATAGTACAGGAGATGGTCAGAGACTACGGACCTGATACAAGAGATGATCAGAGACTGAGGACATGATACAAGAGATGGTCAGAGACTGTGGACATGATACAGGAGATCGTCAGAGACTACGGACCTGATACAAGAGATGGTCAGAGACTGTGGACATGATACAGGAGATGGTCAGAGACTACGGACCTGATACAAGAGATGGTCAGAGACTGAAGACATGATACAGGAGATGGTCAGAGACTGAGGACATGATACAGGAGATGGTCAGAGACTGAGGACATGATACAGGAGATGGTTAGAGACTGAGGACATGATACAGGAGATGGTCAGAGACTGAGGACATGATACAGGAGATGGTCAGAGACTGAGGGCATGATACAGGAGATGGTCAGAGACTGAGGACATGATACAGGAGATGGTCAGAGACTGAGAACATGATACAGGAGATGGTCAGAGACTGAGGACATGATACAGGAGATGGTCAGAGACTGAGGACATGATACAGGATATGGTCAGAGACTGAGGACATGATACAGGAGATGGTCAGAGACTGAGGACATGATACAGGAGATGGTCAGAGACTGAGGACATGATACAGGAGATGGTCAGAGACTGCAGACATGATACAGGAGATGGTCAGAGACTGCGGACATGATACAGGAGATGGTCAGAGTCTGCGGACATGATACAGGAGATGGTCAGAGTCTGCAGACATAGTACAGGAGATGGTCAGAGTCTGCAGACATGGTACAGGAGATGGTCAAGAGACTGCAGACATGATACGAGAGAAGGTCAGAGACTGCAGACATGATAGAAGATAGAAGGACACTAGGGGGGCCGGAGAGCACAGAGAAAGCAAATAGCACTGGAGGAGCTGAAGGGCGGGGGGGGGGGGACTGGAGAGAATTAAGGGGGGGGGGGGTTGGAAAGCATTGCAGGGGGGTTGGAAGGCGCAGGGTGTGGATAGCACTGGGGGGGCAGGGAAAACCAGTGGAGAGCATGGGGGGGGGACTGGAGAGTACTGGGGGGGGGGGACTGGAAATCACTTAGGAGGGAGCCAGGGAGCATAGGGGGTGGAGGGCACTGGGGGAGCCAGGGAGCATAGGGGGAGATGAAAAGCACTGTGGGGACTTAAAGAGCACAGGGGGAGGGGGGCTAAAGAGCACAGGGGGAGGGGGGCTAAAGAGCACAGGGGGAGGGGGCTAGGATCACTGAGGGGCCAGTGCCACCACGTCCCCTCTCTCCACCCCATTATCATGTGTGCCACCAGGTCCCCTCTATCCACCCCATTATCGTATGTGCCACCATGTCCTCTCTATCCATCCCATTATCATATGTGCCACCATATCCCCTCTATTCACCCCTTTATCATATGTGCCACCAAGTCCCCTCTCTCCACCCCATTATCATGTGTGCCACCAGGTCCCCTCTATCCACCCCATTATCGTATGTGCCACCATGTCCTCTCTATCCATCCCATTATCATATGTGCCACCATATCCCCTCTATTCACCCCTTTATCATATGTGCCACCAAGTCCCCTCTCTCCACCCCATTATCATGTGTGCCACCAGGTCCCCTCTATCCACCCCATTATCGTATGTGCCACCATGTCCTCTCTATCTATCCCATTATCATATGTGCCACCATATCCCCTCTATTCACCCCTTTATCATATGTGCCACCATGTCCCCTCTATCCACCCTATTATCATATGTGCCACCATGTCCCCTCTATCCACCCTATTATCATATGTGCCACCATGTCCCCTCTATCCACCCTATTATCATATGTGCCACCATGTCCTCTCTATCCACCCCATTATCGTATGTGCCACCATATCCTCTCTATCCACCTCTTTATCATATGTGCCACCATGTCCCCTCTATCCACCCTATTATCATATGTGCCACCAAGTCCCCTCTCTTCACCCCATTATCATGTGTGCCACCATGTCCCCTCTATCCCCCCCATTATCATATGTGCCACCATGTCCTCTCTATCCCCCCCATTATCATATGTGCCACCATGTCCTCTCTATCCCCCCCATTATCATATGTGCCACCATTTCCCCTCTGTCCCCCCCATTATCATATGTCCCGCCCCCTCCCACTTTCTTCTCTACTATTGGTCAGTGAGGGGTCCCAAGTAAATAAATTATTATGGAAATAAATAGGAAGAACGCACAGATGGCGTGCCGTTAGCGTGCCGCTGGAATTTGAATCCAGAACCTCAGCGCTGCACGGCAGGAATTTCTAGACTCAGAGCCATCCAGCTGAGCAATCTTCCCATTGGCCCTCCAGGGGAGCTAGGATCACTGGGGGAGGGGGGCTAAGATCACTGGGGGGGGGGGCTAGGATCACTGGGGGAGGGGGGCTAGGATCACTGGGGGGAGGGGGCTAGGATCACTGGGGGAGGGAGGCTAGGATCACTGGGGGAGGGGGGCTAAGATCACTGGGGGGAGGGGGGCTAAGATCACTGGGGGGAGGGGGGCTAGGATCACTGAGGGGAGGGGAGCTAGGATCACTGGAGGAGGGGGGTAAAGATCACTGGGGGGAGGGGGGCTAGGATCACTGGGGGAGGGGGGCTAGGATCACTGGGGGGAGGGGGGCTAGGATCACTGGGGGAGGGGGGCTAAGATCACTGGGGGGAGGGGGGCTAAGATCACTGGGGGAGGGGGGCTAGGATCACTGGGGGGAGGGGGGCTAGGATCACTGGGGGAGGGGGGCTAAGATCACTGGGGGGAGGGGGGCTAAGATCACTGGGGGAGGGGGGCTAGGATCACTGGGGGGAGGGGGCTAGGATCACTGGGGGAGGGGAGCTAAGATCACTGGGGGGAGGGGGGCTAAGATCACTGGGGGGAGGGGGGCTAAGATCACTGGGGGGGCAGTAAAAGAAGTTGAATAGGAGGGAGATGGGACAGCTCAGCTGCATATAGAGCAGCCGCAGAAGGGAGGAGGAGAATCATCCATCCATCCCATCCAGCAGCAGCATGAGCCGGAATAGAAAAACATCAAATCCTCTATATGCAGCCGATCTGCCCCATCCCCCTCCTATTTAGGACACACGGCCAGGGCTGCACAGGCTGCACTGCAGGCACTTACCTTCTCTCCCCGCCGCCGCCGCCCCCCCCGCGAGCAGCCCGGAGTCGGACTGAACTGAAGGAGAGCTCCCATCTGCAGCTTCATGCCGATGCGGGCTGGGCTGCTGGCCGCGCCGGGCAGGACATCGGCGGCCGCGGGAAAGTTCTGAATCCACAGTTACACTGTCTACTTGACTTCCGGGCCGGCTCGGCGGCCAATCAGCCTTCTGCTCAGGGGGGTGTGACTCACACCCCCCCTGAGCAGAAGGCTGATTGGCCGTGGAGCCGGTGTAGCTGGCCTGGCAAGTATACCGGCCGGCGGCCGCAATGAGGGAACTTCTACTGTCTCAGTGTCTGTGATGAGCACTTGAGCAGCCTGAGTGAGAGCAGCGCCGCGGCCCAGCGGGACAATGCCCGGTCTGCCCTATGGCCAGTCCGGCCCTGTTGTTAGTATTTTGAATTTGATTAGTTGGGTGAGCGGAAGCCAGTGGAGGGATTGACAGAGAGGAGTAGCGGACACTGAGCGATTGGTAAGGTCGATGAGTCTGGCAGCAGCATTCATGATGGACTGAAGGGGGGATAGCCTGTGTAGAGGTAAGCCAATGAGAAGGGAATTGCAGTAGTCGAGGAGCGAGATGACCAGGGAGTGAACTAGGAGCTTTGTTGTGTCTTTGGTTAGAAAGGGGCGTATTTTGGAGATGTTGCGGAGGCTGAGGCGGCAAGATTTGGACAGTGATTAGATGTGGGGCTTGAAGGAGAGTTCGGAGTCCAGGACAACACCTAAGACCTTGGCATGCGGGGATGGGCTGATAGTAATTAGGGATGATCGAACTTTTGAAAAGTTCGGTTCGACCAGAACACCCGAACTTCACGAAAGTTCGGCCCGGATTTCAGAACCCCATTGAAATCAATGGGACCCGAACTTCTGTAATCAAAAAACACCTTTTCTAAGCCCTAAAACCCAATAAATGCCCCTAAAAAGTGCCTAGGGTTCTGGGTCATGCCCCATTAACTATTAATCACACAAAAAAAAGTTCTTAAAAATTGTCATTTTTGATAAAAAAGCCAATTATTGAAAAATTAAAAAAAAAAAAAAAAAGAGATTTTTTGATTTTTACTTTGGATTTAGTATCTGGGGGGTCTAAAAGGTGTGCATGTGAAGTTTCAGCTCTGTAGCATGTCCAGAACCATGAAAAAAAAAAAGATAATTTTTCAGTAGAACAGGGATGTGGGTCGGGAGCCTCCTTTAACTTTAACACCTATATGATCTTTTTTTCTGGTTCTGGACATGCTACAGAGCTGAAACTTCACAGGTACACCTTTTAGACCCCCCAGACACTAAATCACACAAAAAAAAGTTCTTAAAAATTGTCATTTTTGATAAAAAAGCCAATTATTGAAAAATTAAAAAAAAAAAAAAAAAAGAGATTTTTTTGATTTTTACTTTGGATTTAGTATCTGGGGGGTCTAAAAAGTGTACATGTGAAGTTTCAGGTCTGTAGCATGAATAAAACCAGAATAAAAAAGATCGTTTGTATTAGAAAACTTTAGGCACAGGAATATGGCTTCTCTGCTGTAACACCTTGCCGGTTTAATAGCAGGCATTTTTTTGGGTTCTTTGCAGTCAGGAAAAACATCTGAACTTGTGTATAGTAGTACTGTGCACAAGTTCTGATGTTTTGCCTGCCTCCAAAACCCTCCAAAAAATGCCAGCAAAAACACACCTGGGCATTTTTTTTTTTGACGCTAGCGTTTTTTTGGCATTTTTTGGGGTTCTTTTGAGGCAGGCAAAACATCTGAACATGTGTATAGGGGGGATATATAGACATATATGTCTGAATATATACCCCTAGACATATATAGGTGTGATAGTAGCAGAAATAAATGCTTGCGCTAATGAAATCATTTACAGTAATATATTTCTGCTACTATCACACCTATATATGTCTAGGGGTATATATTCAGACATATATGCCTATATATACACCCTATACACATGTTCAGATGTTTTGCCTGCCTCAAAAGAACCCCAAAAAATGCCAAAAAAACGCTAGCGTCAAAAAAAAAAAATGCCCAGGTGTGTTTTTGCTGGCATTTTTTGGGGGGTTTTGGAGGCAGGCAAAACATCAGAACTTGTGCACAGTACCACTATACACTATTTTTGGAGGCAGGCATGACTTTTTTTGGATTTAGTGTCTGGGGGGTCTAAAAAGTGTACCTGTGAAGTTTCAGCTCTGTAGCATGTCCAGAACCAGAAAAAAAGATAATTTTTCAGTAGAGCAGGGATGGTGGGACCCCTCTTTTACACTTATATGATCTTTTTTTGGGGTTCTGGACATGCTACAGAGCTGAAACTTCACAGGTACACCTTTTAGACCCCCCAGACACAAAATCACACAAAAAAAATTGTCATTTTTGATAAAAAAGCCAATTATTGAAAAATTAAAAAAAAAAAAAAAGAGATTTTTTGATTTTTACTTTGGATTTAGTATCTGGGGGGTCTAAAAAGTGTACATGTGAAGTTTCAGCTCTGTAGCATGCCCAGAATCATAAAAAAAAGATCGTTTGTATTAGAAAGCTTTAAGCACAGGAGTATGGCTTCTCTGCTGTAACACCTTGCCGGTTTAATAGCAGGCATTTTTTTGGGTTCTTTGCAGTCAGGAAAAACATCTGAACTTGTGTATAGTAGTACTGTGCACAAGTTCTGATGTTTTGCCTGCCTCCAAAATTCCCCAAAAAATGCCAGCAAAAACACACCTGGGCATTTTTTTTTTTGACGCTAGCGTTTTTTTTGGCATTTTTTGGGGTTCTTTTGAGGCAGGCAAAACATCTGAACATGTGTATAGGGGGTATATATAGGCATATATGTCTGAATATATACCCCTAGACATATATAGGTGTGATAGTAGCAGAAATATATTACTGTAAATGATTTCATTAGCGCAAGCATTTATTTCTGCTACTATCACACCTATATATGTCTAGGGGTATATATTCAGACATATATGTCTATATATTCCCCCTATACACATATTCAGATGTCATGTCTGACATCAAACATGTCCTCAAAAAAGCACTGGCAGTGGCAGCCCCTGCAGCATTAAAAAATGCTTGCTGGTGAGAAGCCACATACCTGTCCCGAAGCAACACAGAGAAATGATCTTTTCTCTATTGCGGTCACCCTGCTATGGAAGGGTTTTGTCACCCTGCCATAGCAGTCACTGTCAGTTAACCCTACACTACACTACGGTCCCCTGGCACTTAACACTTTCCCTACAGAAACTAAATTTTTGAAGCTAACTTAAGTGTAAAGGAGCACTCTAACTACACTAGATATCCCTTTCCTCACACTAAAAATAGCTAAATGACACTTTTAAAGTAAAATTAACAGAACTGCTTCCACTCTCTTCCATGTCCAGTATAACAATGCTGGGAATATGGCGGGGGCGATCTTATATACTGGGGGGCGTATTCACTAATGATTGGTCTAGGGACCCCCTAGTCACTCCAATCACATTCCTAGCATTCTCCTGCCCCCTCAATTGGCTTTTGCTAATGGTTCTGGTCCAATCACGGCTTTTAAAGCCCATTTCCTGAAGCATTGCATTTTGGGCGGTTCTGGTTGCCGAATTCCGAACTTTTTGGGCAAAAAGTTCTAAATTCGGCCGAACCTCGAACACCCAATGTTCGGGCCGAACCGATGGTGGACCCGAACCGTTCGATCATCCCTAATAGTAATTCCATCAATGTTGACAGAGAGATGGGGGAAGGGGCATGTGGTGGAGGAAAATTATAAGCTCGGTATTGGAGGGATTGAGTTTGAGGAAGTGGTTAGACATCCAGACCGATATATCTGATAGTAAATTAGTGATACGTGAGGAGACTGAGGGAGAGAGCTGAGGGGTGGATAGATAGATTTGGGTATCGTCAGTGTAGAGATGGTATTGGAAGCCGTGGGAGGCTATCAGCTGACCCAGAGAGGAGGTGTAGATTAAAAATAGGAGGGGTCCAAGGACAGAGCCTTGGGGGACCCCAACAGAGAAGGGAAGAGTAGAGGAGGAAGTAGAATTGTACATAACGCTAAAGGTGCTGTTGGATAAGTAGGAAGATAACCAGTGAAGAGTACAGTCACGGAGACCAAAGGCATGGAGTTTTTTGAGGAGGAGGGGATGGTCAACCGTATCAAAGGCAGCAGAAAGGTCCAGGAGTAGGAGTACAGAATAGAGTCCATTGGTTTTGGCCATTAGTAGATCATTTGTCAGTTTTAGGAGAGCAGTTTCTGTAGAGTGTTGAGGCCGAAATCCAGACTGAAGGGGATCAAGGAGGCTATTCTCGGCAAGGTGGTCGCACAGTCGGTTGCAGACCAGACGTTCAAGGAGTTTGGATAAAAAGGGGAGCAAGGAAATAGGGCGTAGGTTGTTGAGATCGGTTGGGTCCAGTGAGGGCTTTTTAAATATGTGGCTGACTAGTGCATGTTTTAGAGAGGTGGGGAAGATGCCAGAAAAGAGGGAGAGATTGAAGATTTGGGTTAGAGAGCATAGAATAGGGCCAGAGGGTGAACGTAGCATTTGCAAGGTAACAGGATCCAGAGGGCAGGTGGTTAAGTGGACGTTAGCAAGTAGTTTAGCAACCTCGTCTATAGTGGTGGGGTTGAATGAGGGAAGTAGTGATCGCACCTGTGGGCATGAAGCGTAAAGCATGGAAGGTATCTGAACAGCAATGATCTCCTTACGGATTGTATCAATCTTTTGTTTGAAGTGGCTGGCAATCTCCTGGGCAGTGAGTGAGTCAGTGGGTGGAGGCAGTGGAGGACGGAGTTTATGCCATAGCGCTACAGTGAAAGGGACATTTACAAAGAAAAAAACAAGATTACAACTGAAATTGCTGGCAAATGACATTTCAGTGCCAGATTCTTTGAAAAAAAAAAAAAACACACACACACACACACACAGACTCCTCCAAAAGTCCCCTAGATATTTTTTAACCACCTAAGGACCGGGCCTATTTCGGGCACTTGTTGTCTACAAGTTAAGACCAGTATTTTTTGCTAGAAAATTACTTAGAAACCCCAAACATTATATATATATATATATATATATATATATATATATTTTTTTTTTTTTTAGAAGAGACCCTAGAGAATAAAATGGAGATCATTGCAATACTTAATGTGACACTGTATTTGCGCAGCAGTCCTACAAACGCAATTTAAGAAAAGAAAAAAAACTCTTTTTTAATAAAAAAAATAAGAAAACAGTAAAGTTAGCCCAGTTTTCTTTGTATATTGTGAAAAGTGATGTTACGCCGAGTAACGCCGAGTACATCGATACCCAACAAAATTGCGCACTCTCGTGAAATGGCGACAAACATTGGTACTTAAAAATCTCCATAGGCGAAGCTTTAAAAATGTCTACAGGTTACCAGTTTAGAGTTACAGAGGAGGTCTAAGGGAAGAATTATTGCTCTAGCTCTAACAATCACGGTGATACCTCACATGTGTGGTTTGAACACAGTTTACATATGTGGGAGCGCGACTTGAATATGCGTTCGCTTCTGCATGCGAGCTCGGAGAGATGGAGCGTTTAAATGTTTTTTGTTTTTTTTTTCTTATTTATTTTATTATTATTATTATTTTATTATTATTATTATATTATTACCTTTTATTTTTTATATTTACACTGTCCCTTTAAAAAAAACAGTTTATTGATCACTTTTATTCCTTTTACAAGGAATCTAAACATCCCTTGTAATATAAATAAGCAGGACAGGTCCTCTTTAATGTGAAATCTGGGGTCAAAAAGACCTCACATCTCACATCTATACTTAAAAGCAAAAAAAAAAAAAAGTTCATTTTTTTCAGCATAAAAAAAATATGCCCTTTAAGGTCGTTGGGAGGAAGTGACATATGGCGTCGCTCTGGTCCTCCAAGACCATAGAGTGGAGTGGGTGTCAGCTTCCTGCCTGGGACATGGACAAATCGGATCGTTTTCCCTGCTACTGATGGTTCCAGTAAGCAGTGAAAATGATCGGGAAGCATTGGGAGGGGGTGAACATGGCGGGTGACAGATCGCGCGGGAGCGCGTCCCGTGGGGCGCGCGCAAGGCACGATCTTAAGAGGATGTCATATGATGTTGGCATAGGATAATAGGGCTCACGTCAGGCAATAAGGGGTTAACCATCCTGGACCTTTTCTTGTGTTAAAAAGCAGCACTTATTGATACTAAAGATGAGCTGAACTTCTCTGAGGGCAGTTCAAGCACGGTTCAAATTTTAATGGGCACCTCTCCCACCGCCCATTAAAGTAATCTGCGAATCCGCCGCTGGGACCACTTTTAAGTTAAAGAGGACCACCCGCCCTGTAAGAAAATACCGGGGTTATGGCAGCTATTTGCTGCCATAACCCCAGTATGTAACATCAAAATACCAACACAGAATTGCGATGGGCGGCCCGAATGTGGTTAATAAACCAGCAGCGAAATGTCATTTTCCAGCAATTTAAAAAAAAAAAAAAAAAAATTCCCTTGTAAATTTCAAATCACTGCTCCAAGCCAAATGGAATCCTTTACAATTTCTTTTTTGCACTGTTATATGTTTCCCCAGGTCAGTGAATATCCCACCACGGTCCCTAACGCCCAACTCTTGTCAACCATCCTCCATGCATTTTTTTTTTTTTTCCCTACAATTCTTTGCCTATTAGCCCAGAAAATGGACATTTTCTGACAGATAACACTCCTATTGATTTCAATAGGGTTCCTGTTCAGCATTTGAACCGTGCTTGAACTGCCCTCAGAGAAGTTCAGCTCATCTTTAGTATCAATAAGTGCTGCTTTTTAACACAAGAAAAGGTCCAGGATGGTTAACCCCTTATTGCCTGACGTGAGCCCTATTATCCTATGCCAACATCATATGACATCCTCTTAAGATCGTGCCTTGCGCGCGCCCCACGGGACGCGCTCCCGCGCGATCTGTCACCCGCCATGTCCACCGCACATGGCTGATGACAGATCACTGCCGGTACCATGTGATCACTGTGGCCAATCACAGCAAATCACATGACAGTTGTACACTATGAAAGGCTTTGATTCATGCCTTTCATTGTATAATATTGTGATGAGCTCTGTGATTGGTCACAGTGATCATATGGCACAGACCGGGCCAATCACAGCCCAGCTGTACCATGTGGTTAGCTGTGGCGAGGCACAGCTAATCTCAATAGTAAGAAACGAATAAATAGTTTTCAGACAAAAATGGTTGCCTTATAACTGTAAAATGCAGAGTTAGAAGTAATTATAGTGTGAAAAAAAAAAAAAAAAAGATCACCTCCCCAGAGTAAAAAGAAAGGGTTTCCCCTAAGGGGTTGGGACTTTACAGGCACATAAAGAAAAATTCAAATAGTAAAAAATAGTAAATTTTATTAGACACAAATAAAATGTACTATTTTTTACTCTTTGAATTTTTCTTTATGTTCCTGTAAAGTCCCAACACCTTAGGGGAAACCCTTTCTTTTTGCATTTGCATACGGGATGGGGCACTACTTGGGGCCTTGATGAGGACTAACCCATTGTCCACCTCCCCAGAGTAGTACAGTGTTACTATGGTAACACTGTATTGCTCTTGTCACTGTATGTAAAGAAAAAATAAAAAAAAATGCAATTAAAAATGTAATAAAAATATGAAAAAAAAAATAAATAAAAAACAAATTATTATTTATTTATTTATTTTAATATACTGATACCAGTCAGTATCCCTGATCACCACCACACCAGTTATTTGAAGATGCTGTACTGAACTAGTGACAGTATGTAAAAAAAATTGTAGAAATAAATAAAAATATATATTTTTTTTTAATTTCTTCATTTTCCAAAAAATTGTGATAAAAAATGACATCTTCAAAAAACTCACCATGCCTCTTACTAAATACCTTGGACTGTCTACTTTCCAAAAAGGGGTATTTTGGGAGATATTTGTACTGTCCTGGCATTTTCAGGCCTCAAGAAATGAGATAGGCCGTCAGGATTGATCGATTTTCAGATACAGTGCAGGTGCATCTCAAACAATTCTCAAATACTTTTCAGTAAACCAACATTCCTTTCTTTTATTGTTCTTTTGTAAAAGTGAAATGACTAAGTGGCCGCAAGAGGCCATCCTGAGCGGTCGCTCCACAGGGATGATTTGTTGCAGTGCCAACTATACACACTACATGCCTTTGATGCTTACACTTTTGTGAGTAACCTTCTTGTGTTTTTTAATAAAGCCCACATATGCTGCACTTAGTATGGCACTTGTGTTTTCTCCTTAGTCCCTTCCAAGTCCCTTCTTGCTTGCACACAGAGCTGCCTTTCAAGAGAGCTTATTCATGGACTTTTCATTTATGGACTTTTTATTTATGGACTCTATATAGACTGTCATCAGAACTAGTTGGCCCACCAGTATTCCCAATTTTGCGCCAATATCCTTGTTATCTTTGTTATCAACTAATGATGTCAATGGTCATTAGGCAGTGGCTGGGATACCAATCAGTATTAATACCTGGAGGTGCAGTAAAATGGCGCCGATCCAGATGACGTCAGAGTGACAAAACGCGTAGAATGGGGCTTAGAGTCATTAGGACACTTCCAGGTTTGGGTCTGTGGATACATCCTGGCTGTATCTATGATCTTTGGTGTTTAATTTGATGTAAGTGACTACATTTGTTTAATACATTTTATTACGATGTTACACTATGGAGGCTGTGATTTTGTGTCCCATCTTGAGGAAATGAGCATACAGAGGATCGAGGGGGAACACAGAGAAAGATTTTCGGGAGGAAGAATAAGGCAGATATTCTAAGTAAAGGCGAGCAACCCCTGTTGCAAGGGGATTGTTATTTGGTGAGTGTACATCTGAAGGATGATCACGGGGGAAACCCGGGGCTCACTGCATGCTTGGACTGTTATTGCCTTGGGAGCAGGGCTGGGACAAGAGGTTGGCAGGAGGGGCAGCTACCCTGGGGGCAATGGTTTCTTGCAGAAATTGGGGGCACCCTGACCCGAACCCTAAGGGAATGGGGGCCACAGTTTGGCATCTTTGTACTGGGTGCTCGACAGGGGCAGACTGGCAACTTTCAACCCAGAGGGCAAGTACAAACCAGAGGCCCATGGTGCAGCGACTCAGCCCCCCTCCCACTTTCCCTCACCCCTTCTCCCACTCTCCCTCTTCCCGCCCTCCTCCTGACCCCCATTCCAAACTGAAGCCATGCTCCAGACACTCTCTACTTACTGCCTGAATCCGGGTTCCCAACCTGGCCAGCAGGGGGGCGGTTGGAGGGGAGCTCGGTCGGGGCTAGCCGGAGCAGAAGAGACTCCAGCGGGGCAAGGAACCAGCCTCTGCTTAGTCACAGTTTACACCATCCATGCTGGGAGGGGAGACCTGTGCTCTGTCCTTGTCTTTAACCCGCACTCAGTAGTTCAGTGGCAGAGACTTTTTACTTCTCTTCACCAGGAATCCTTTAGGCATGTCTGTGACAGAAGCAGTGCAGACTTTTTACGGGGCATCAGAGTGGCCCAGGGGGAAATTGCCCCCCTGGCCCAGTCCTCCCCTGGTGCTCGATGACCTTGTCCCGGCACTGCTTGGGAGCACTAGTCACAGAGTATTGAAGACACTGCAAGGATCGGCATACCCTAAGGGTAATGTCTTTGAAGGATAATATTGTTCCCATCGATAAGACTTTTGGACATTTTTGCATTTATGTTTACAATGAGGCACTAGCACTTTTTTTGTGGTGTTTGCATGTTTTTATATTCTGCACAGGATTGAGTGTTTTTGCACAGTATTATACATGGAATATACAACTTATGAATTTATTTATTCAGTGGATACCTAAGCAGCACACAGCAATTTACACAATTCCACATTTATTTGGGAGGAGCAGTGATTGTATTTTGCACAGCATTTTTGCACAGCATGTATTTACTTATTTAGTGGATATGTCTATCTGAGTAACACATAGCAATTTGCACAATTTCCCATTCATTTATTTACATGGGAGGAGCAGCGCCAAACCTAGTCTGATAACAGGGATCTCCATTAGGCAGTTGGCAGTTAGAAGGTTGTAATAGTGTATAATGGAAACCTGTGGCTTTGTGTAACTAAAAGGCAGGTTTCATCCACCCACCAGCATTTTGGGGCAATTTTTAGGCATTTTTTCCAAGGCACCCCTGAAGACACCTCAAGGCACCCCAAGGTGCCCTGGGCACCCTGGTTGGAAAAAGGCTGCTTTAGGGGGACATTGGATTGGAGGATGTACAGTAAGTAGGTGTTCTGTGCTAACCCATGTATAGATCTATGTGCAATCTATATATCAGTAAGTGGAGAATTGTATTAGAATGGATGTGCAGTTATGGTAGAGTGACTTTTGTTCGGAGTGTATATTGCATTTTATAGATTTCCCCAATTTGCAGAATAATGACCTTCTAACATCATATAGAACATGTTAGCGGCCGGGGAATTAATGACTCACACACCTGCTTTGATCTCCCCCAGAATTTTTCTTTTGTCTCCCAAGGTCTCCCAGAATGCTTCGCTCCATCTATCAGCATGGTCAAGCCTCTGCTTTGCAGCACTGCCAAGCCGCATCAATTAATGTGTCCGATGTCGGAGATCATCTTTGGTGATTAGTATTCTGTTTTTTTCCCAGGCAGAACGTCCTTGTCTTTCTCTGATTCCCCTGTCAGTCTTGTTCTTCCAGTTAACTCTTTCTGGATGCAGAACTGTGAATTCATATTGAAGAATAGTGATTAGAGCAACCTTTCTCAACATTTTGATTTTTTTTTTTTTACCATGGAGAAACCCTTGAAATAGCTTTCAGGTCTCAAAGAACCCTCACCAAAAATATGATACCTGCAGCTCACGGTACATTAGTGGTAGATTTTAAAGAATTTGAAATAAAAGAACAAATAATGGGTTATACTTTAGCCCTGTCCCATCTTTATATGATAATAATATTCAGCAATAATCGTAAAATGGTTAAGGAGGTAGTAAACCGATGAAGAATAAAAAAAAAAAAAAAACTGTAAGACAATGGCATAACGTGCAAGTATGCATAGCATACTAGCTCATTATGAAATACTCACCTTAGAACAAAGCCCTTCCAGGGGCGCCAGGTCACCACTGAGAGGGCTGACATCTTCCCTAGCCTTTCTTCCCAGTTCGCAAGCACTGTGAGTGGCCGAAACCGCAATGATCCTGCGCATGCGCGTGGGAGCTCTTGGTTCCGACAAGAAGCTCTGAAGGTCCGGCACAGTATGACAGACCTTCAGAGCGCATGCGCCAGTTACGTCAGTGACGGCTGCATGCGGGGTGAATATCTCCTAAACGGTGCACATTTAGGAAAAATTTATTTTACCTTCAGGTAGGCCTTATTATAGGCTTCCGTGTAGGTAAAAATAGCAAAGTGGGCTTTACTAACGCTTTAATAGAAATGGGCAGCAAAAAATTACATGAAAATTGTAGTGAACCTTTAAATTGGTGGTCAGTGTGGCAATAGCCCTTTACATTAGTGGTCAGTGTAGAAGTAACCCCTCATAATATTGGTCAGTGTAGAAGTAAACTCTTATATTGGTGGTCAGTATAGAACCAACCCCTTATATTGGTGGTCAGTGTGGAACAACCCCTTATATTGGTGATCAGTGTAGAAGCAACCCCTTATATTGGTGGTCAGTGTAGAACCAACCCCTTATATTGGTGGTCAGTGTAGAACCAACCCCTTATATTGGTGGTCAGTTTAGAACAACCCCTTATATTGATGGTCAGTGTAGAACCAATCCCTTATATTGGTGGTCAGTTTAGAACAACCCCTTATATTGATGGTCAGTTTAGAACAACCCCTTATATTGGTGATCAGTGAAGAAGCAACCCCTTATATTGGTGGTCAGTGTAGAACAACCCCTTATATTGGTTGTCAGTGTAGAACAACCCCTTATATTGTTGGTCAGTGTAGAACCAACCCCTTATATTGGTGGTCAGTGTATAAACCTCTTATATTGGTGGTCAGTGTATAAAACCTCTTATATTGGTGGTCAGTGTAGAGGCAACCCCTTATAATGGTGGTCAGTGTATAAACCTCTTATATTGGTGGTCAGTGTAGAACAACCCCTTATATTGGTGGTCAGTGTATTAACCTCTTATATTGGTGGTCAGTGTATAAACCTCTTATATTGGTGGTCAGTGTAGAAGCAACCCCTGATATTGGTGGTCAGTGTATAAACCTCTTATATTGGTGGTCAGTGTAGAAGTAACCCCTTATATTGGCGGTTAGTGTAGAACAACCCCTTATATTGGTGGTCAGTGTGGAACAACCCCTTATATTGGTGGTCAGTGTATAAACCCCTTATATTGGTGGTCAGTGTATAAACCTCTTATATTGGTGGTCAGTGTAGAAGTAACCCCTTATATTGGTGTTCAGTGTATAAATTACCCCTTATATTGATGGTCAGCGTAGAAGTACCCCTTATTATGGAGGTTAATGTAGAAGTAACCCCTTATATTGGTCATCAGTGTAGAACAACCCCTTATATTAGTCATCATTGTAGAACAACTCCTTATGCTGATGGACAGTGTAGAATTAACCCCTTATATTGGTCATCAGTGTAGAACAACCCCTTATATTGGTGGAAGTGTAGAAGTAACCCCTTATATTGGTGGTCAATATAGAAGTAAACCCTTATATTGGAGGTCAGTGTTTAAGCAGCCCCTTATTTTAGTTATCAGGATGGAAGCAACCCCTTACTAAACATTAGTTAATAGGGTAGAGGTAATCCCTTATGTTGGTGGTCACTGTAGAAGAAACCCCTTACATTGGTGGTTAGTGTGAAAGTAACCCTTTACATTGGTGGTCAGTGTAGAAGTAACCCTTTATATTTGTGATCAGGGTAGAAGTAACACCTTATATTCGTTGTCAGTGTATAACCAATTGGTGGTCAGTGTATAAACAAACCTTTATATTGGGGATCAGTGTAGAAGCAACCCCATGTATCACTATACCCCGTAGGAGCCGCTTGATTTAAAAAGGCTCACCTCATGTGTGTAGCCAGGTGGGAGGAATCCCAGCCCGACACCCAAGCAGCCATCATTTATAACAGTCACTCGCAGTCAGAGCACAGTCAATCAAATTTTTTTTTTATATTTATTAGGGATTTTAAATTGGAAGGAGTATAGGAAAGGTCCAGGACGCCATTAATCCATTAACCTTGTACATTGAGGACTCTTGTCACTTTACGTAATCTTCAGAGTGCCCAAAAGAATCCTCTCTCATATGGCGCAGATCCTTGGTACCATCCAAAGGTGTGCTGTTGTCACCATCTCAGCCATGGGATCCATGTCTACCAAACTAGTCCATGAACTGTATTAATGAAGCCCCACACCTCTGTTCCGGAAGGTTTGTGAGCCACTTTATTGTTCCTGATCTGTTGAGGACACTCCACCCAGATCTTCTGAAGCATTTTACCCCCTGCTGGGCCAGTAGAAGGTACAGAAATTACAACTTGTCCTCCAGCACTAGGGTTCCCTATCTTTCCACCAAGGTCAACCAAACAGAATTTAGAAGAAGAGGATACTGAGATATGGTTAGAAGCTAAGTTCACTATTTGGATCATGTTTAATATCACACCTATAATTAGGGTGTAAAATGACACATGGTCACATACCCCATCCCCAAAATCCACACTGCTCCACAATAACTCTTACCTGTATTACAGGGTGCATCTTCACCACCACTCTGCCCACACAACCTCATCATGGAGGTCTGGAGATGATGCATGGAAGTTACTGCAAGCCCCTTATGCCAATGCAGAGCATGCTAGAAGCAGGACAGTGACATCACTGCAGTCCAGTAACTTCTGTATGTACCAGGGGCTGGGGGTAAATACTGCTAGAGCCTGCGCATTGCATCTGTGACACACTGATTGCGGGTGCAATGCTCTGCAGGCTTCAAAGCAAAAAAAGTAGTAAATGCACATTGATCATAAGATCAGTGTTGCTGCATTTATTACTTTTTTTTTTTTTAGAAAAGTTGGACTTAGCCTTTAAGCTGGTGTGATTTAGCCAGATCCAGGATTTCATTAACATTATCATAATTATCTGGGAACTGAAATGCCTTATAACTCATTACATTTGAAATTGACATCATATCCCTTTTGGTAAGGCACTAGAATTAAGTTTCTGGTACAAAGCTTTTCTTTTAATGCTGGACCACAAACATGAAAGAATGTAAATTTAAAGAGTTTACATACAAACAGTTAAAAAAATGGTATGAAAGAGTTAATAAAAGGTGATTAGGGTTGAATAGGTTAATAGGAGGCTAATTGTTTTTTTTTTTACCAGCATTCCTGATACAGAGTGGATAGCTGTCACACTAAGAGGTCTATTTATATAGCATTTGCTGTATGAATGTGACAGAAATTATGAAAAATCACTTTTACTTTGCCTAATACAATTATTTCCTATACTTATCTGCACCACCTAGTGGCTGTAATGTTCATGAAATACATCAATCAGAAAAATAAAAATGCATTGTGGCCACTAGATGGCGCTGGTGATCATAGAAATTAATCATACCAGTGATTAGGGTTGAATTGGTTAACAGGAGGCCCTTTTTTTTTTTTTTTTACCAGCACTCCTGATATAGAGTGGATAGCTGCCACATTAAGGTCTATTTATATAACATTTGCTGTATGAATGTGACAAAAATGATGAAAAATCCCCTTTATTTAGCCTAATACAATTATTTCCTATGCTTATCTTTACCACCTAGTGGCTGTAATGTTCATGAAATACATCAATCAGAAAAAAAATGCATTGTGGCCACTAGATGGCGATGGTGATCATAGAAATTAATCATAGGAGGGATTAGGGTTAAATAGGTTAACAGGAGGCCCTTTTTTTTTTTAACCAGCAGTCCTGATATAGAGTGGATAGTTGTCACACTAAGTGGTCTATTTATATAACATTTGTTGTATGAATGTGACAAAAATGATGAAAAAATCACCTTTATTTAGCCTATTACAATTATTTCCTATACGTATCTGCACCACCTAGTGGCTGTAATGTTCATGAACTACATCAATCAGAGAAAAAAATACACTGTGGCCACTAGATGGCGCTGGTGATCATAGAAATTAATCATATGAGTGATTAGGGTTGAATAGGTTAACAGTGGGCCCTTTTTTTTTCTTGCCAGCACTCCTGATTAGGGATGATCGAACGGTTCGGGTCGACCATCGGTTCGACCCGAACATTGGGTGTTCGAAATTCGGCCGAATTCCGAACTTTTTGCGGTAAAAGTTCAGAATTCGGTCACCAGAACCGCCCAAAATGCAATGGGTCAGGAAGTTGGCTTTAAAAGCCTGTGATTGGCCCAGAAACGTCAGTAAAAGCCAATGAAGGGGGCAGGAGTCTGCTAGGAACGTGATTGGAGTGACTACGGGGTCCAGAGGCCAATCAGGAGTGAATAAGGCCCCCAGTATATAATATAGCCCCGCCAAACCTCTAGCACTGTAATACAGAGTCTTTTGAAGAGAGTGGAAGCATGTGTGTTTCTCCTGCTGTATGGAGCTGTTCTTTTAGTGTGAGGAAAGGGATATGCAGTGTAGTTAGGGTACTATATACTACTATAGTTAGATTCAATAATCTAGTTTCTGTAGGGATAATTTTAAGTGTCAGGGTGACCGGAGTTTAAGGTGACCTAACTCTGCCATGCCTGGGTGACCGAACTCTGCCATGTCAGGGTGACCGTAGTGTAGTTTAACTGACTCTGCCATACCAGGGTGACCGAACTTTGCCATGTCAGGGTGACCGTAGTGTAGTTTAGCTGACTCTGCCATACCAGGGTGACTGAACTCTGCCATGTCAGGGTGACCGTAGTGTAGTTTAGCTGACTCTGCCATGCCAGGGTGACCCCACTCTGCCATGTCAGGGTGACCCCACTATGCAGATTTCGGGTTGTGGTATACATACATACATATATATATATATATATATATATATATGTGTGTATATATAGAGTATGTGTATATATATACACACACACACACTATATATATATATATATATATATATATATATATATATATATATATATATATATATATATTTATATACACACATATATTTATATATATATACAGGTCCCTCTCAAAAAATTAGCATATTGTGATAAAGTTCATTATTTTCTGTAATGTACTGATAAACATTAGACTTTCATATATTTTAGATTCATTACACACAACTGAAGTAGTGCAAGCCTTTTATTGTTTTAATATTGATGACTTTGGCATACAGCTCATAAAAAACCAAAATTCCTATCTCAAAAAATTAGCATATCATGAAAAGGTTCTCTAAACGAGCTATTAACCTAATCATCTGAATCAACTAATTAACTCTAAACACCTGCAAAAGATTCCTGAGGCTTTTAAAAACTCCCAGCCTGGTTCATTACTCAAAACCGCAATCATGGGTAAGACTGCCGACCTGACTGCTGTCCAGAAGGCCATCATTGACACCCTCAAACAAGAGGGTAAGACACAGAAAGACATTTCTGAACGAATAGGCTGTTCCCAGAGTGCTGTATCAAGGCACCTCAGTGGGAAGTCTGGGGGAAGGAAAAAGTGTGGCAGAAAACGCTGCACAACAAGAAGAGGTGACCGGACCCTGAGGAAGACTGAGGAGAGGGAAATGCCAAAATGCCTGCAGTCCAGTGTCAAGTATCCACAGTCAGTGATGGTCTGGGGTGCCATGTCAGCTGCTGGTGTTGGTCCACTGTGTTTTATCAAGGGCAGGGTCAATTCAGCTAGCTATCAGGAGATTTTGGAGCACTTCATGCTTCCATCTGCTGAAAAGCTTTATGGAGATGAAGATTTCATTTTTCAGCACAACCTGGCACCTGCTCACAGTGCCAAAACCACTGGTAAATGGTTTACTGACCATGGCATTACTGTGCTCAATTGGCCTGCCAACTCTCCTGACCTGAACCCCATAGAGAATCTGTGGGATGTTGTGAAGAGAAAGTTGAGAGACGCAAGACCCAACACTCTGGATGAGCTCAAGGCCGCTATGGAAGCATCCTGGGCCTCCATAACACCTCAGCAGTGCCACAGGCTGATTGCCTCCATGCCACGCCGCATTGAAGCAGTCATTTCTGCAAAAGGATTCCCGACCAAGTATTGAGTGCATAACTGAACATCATTTTTGAAGGTTGACTTTTTTTGTATTAAAAACACTTTTCTTTTATTGGTTGGATGAAATATGCTAATTTTTTGAGATAGGAATTTTGGTTTTTCATGAGCTGTATGCCAAAATCATCAATATTAAAACAATAAAAGGCTTGCACTACTTCAGTTGTGTGTAATGAATCTAAAATATATGAAAGTCTAATGTTTATCAGTACATTACAGAAAATAATGAACTTTATCACAATATGCAAATTTTTTTAGAGGGACCTGTATATATATATATATATATATATATATATATATATATATATATACCCCTATACAGAAGTTCAGATGTCATGCCTGCCTCCAAACGCCTTCAAAAAACGCCCAAAAAACGCCTGAAAAACGCCTGAAACAAAAACACCCAGGTGTGAAAGGAGGGTAACACCATCCCTGCGCTACTGAAATTCTAAGAAAAATTATCTTTTTTTTTCTGGTTCTGGACATGCTACAGAGCTAAAACTTCACAGGTACATTTTTTTAGACCCCCCCCCCCCCCCCAGACAATAAATCCAAAGAAATCTCATTTTTTTTTTTTCAATAATTTTTTAATAATTGGCTCTCTATCAAAAAAGACAATTTTTAAGAACTTTTTTTTGCCTGATTCATAGTGCCTGGGGCATGACCCAGAACCCTAGGCACTTTTTAGGGGCATTTATTGGGTTTTAGGGCTTCAAAATTGTGTTTTTTGATTCCCGAAGTTCGGGTCCCATTGACTTCAATGGGGTTCTGGAATCTGAACCGAAATTTTGGGAAATTCGGGTGTTCTGGTCGAACCGAACTTTTCAAAAGTTTGATCATCCCTACTCCTGATACAGAATGGATAGCTGCCACATTAAGAGGTCTATTTATATAACATTTGCTGTATGAATGTGACAAAAATTATAAAACAAATCACCTTTATTTTGCCTAATACAATTATTTCCTATGCTTATCTGCACTACCTAGTGGCTGTAATGTTCATGAAATACATCAATAAGAAAAAAAATGAATTATGGCCACTAGATGGCGCTGATGATCATAGAAAATAATCATACAAGGCTAAATTAAATGCATCAGTAAAAATCTTTGTCACATTCGTACAGCAATTTTGTATAATAATAATGCTGCGGCTATGCTGATTACACTGGGAGAGCCTATTCAGACCGGCCCTTAAACCTATGTACAATGGCCATTTCATACCGTTTCATATAATTTAGTGAATCCCATCTATAAGGTTTTATCAAATTCTTTTTATTTCCCAATCAAAATGTTACGTTACCAGGCATCTGCTTTGCATAGAGAATGTCAGTTCACTTCACTCATTAATAGCAATGTGCTGATTGCTCTGTTCTGTTAAGTGATCCATTAGGGTACAGAGCCAAATTGATTCTTTATTCTCTCAAGGATGCATCTCCTGTGCTGAACATCCTGTTCTATAGCATTCATAGGGCTTAATGATCTAAATGTGTCTTTTATCCCATCAGTGTAGGCGACGGAGTCTCCGTTAAGTCTCTAAATGTATTTTATAAAGAATTTGCATGTACATTCATTATGTGCGAATGGGGCAAAAACCAAATGTAAGTAGGCTATATACTGAATGTAAAATCATTGGGGGACATACCTCACTTGGCTACTAGGGGGAGTTAAGTATTGTTGGAAATTCCTATAATACTTAGCACCATCTAGTGGCCAAATACTGCATTTTGAGATTGACAATACAGTTTCATACAAACATTGACAGACTGAAGTCGCTCACTGGCTTGTTATGTCCCTCAAGGACTGTTTTTGCCATGAATAGCAAAAAAGCTGCTCTTTTACCCCCTGATTGGATTACCCAGAGCATTGTGAGTGTTTCATATAACGAAGGACTCAGAAGAATCAGGTAACATAGCCAGGTGGGTGGAACTGAGAACTCACAGGAAGAGATCATGTGCGTTCCCAGCTTAGTCTAACTGGCCACATATTTCTGTCAATCTTGCCCTGAGATCTAAGCTGCTTTGCCAGACACTGCAGCTGTGTTTTTGGCAGGGCAGAAGACATGGTCATTCTTACACTTACAGGTCTCCTGGCACCCCACCCTGTGATTGGACAGTGAAAGGAGATACAGCTGACTGATGAACTCACCTCTCTGTCACTCTGCTCTCCCCTCCTATCAGCATGTCCCTTTTAGTACATGAGTATGGCAGCACAGCTGATTGGATCATTGAGCTGCTTTTCCCTCTCCTAGGCTGAGCTCTGCTGTATTGTGACTGCAAGAGGCTGATAACAAGTCAGATTTAAGTACTAACATTGCTTGTGTTAATAATAAAAACATTTCATGATGTAAAGAATACAGAGCTGCATTTGTTTGTGTTTTTATATGAGCTTTAAATATAGACGTGTTCCCCCTTTAACCTCCTACTAGGTTAGTGTGTGTTGGAGCCGGTCAGGTTTTTTCTGTAGAGGTGATCGCGGTGTTTATGACGCACTTTACTCGTTAGTGAACTTGTCTCCACATCCCTGTACTGAGCTCCTTATCTCTTCCCCCAGATCTCTGTACTGATCTCCTCATCTCTTCCCCCAGATCTCTGTACTGAGCTCCTCATCTCTTTCCCCCAGATCTCTGTACTGAGCTGCTCATCTCTTTCCTCATATCTCTGTATTGAGCTGCTCATCTCTTCCCCAGATGTCTGTACTGAGCTCCTTGTCTCTTCCCCCAGATCTCTGTACTGAGCTCCTCATCTCTTCCCCCAGATCTCTGTACTGAGCTCCTCATCTCTTCCCCCAGATCTCTGTACTGAGCTCCTCATCTCTTCCCCCAGATCTCTGTACTGAGCTCCTCATCTCTTCCCCCAGATCTCTGTACTGAGCTCCTCGTCTCTTCCCCCAGATCTCTGTACTGAGCTGCTCATCTCTTTCCCCAGATAGATTTCTGTACTGAGCTCCTCATCTATTCCCCCAGATCTCTGTACTGAGCTCCTCATCTCTTCCCCCAGATCTCTGTACTGAGCTGCTCATCTCTTTCCTCATATTTCTGTATTGAGCTGCTCATCTCTTCCCCAGATGTCTGTACTGAGCTCCTCGTCTCTTCCCCCAGATCTCTGTACTGAGCTCCTCATCACTTCCACCAGATCTCTGTACTGAGCTCCTCGTCTCTTCACCCAGATCTCTGTACTGAGCCCCTCATCCCTTCCTCCAGCTCTCTGTACTGAGCTCCTCATCTCTTTCCCCAGATAGATTTCTGTACTGAGCTCCTCGTCTCTTCCCCCAGATCTCTGTATTGAGCTGCTCATTTCTTTCCCCAGATCTCTGTACTGAGCTCCTCATCTCTTCCCCCAGATCTCTGTACTGAGCTCCTCATCTCTTCCCCCAGACCTCTGTACTGATCTCCTCATCTCTTCCCCCCAGATCTCTGTACTGATCTCCTCATCTCTTCCCCCAGATCTCTGTACTGAGCTCCTCATCTCTTCCCCCAGATCTCTCTACTGAGCTGCTTATCTCTTCCCCCAGATGTCTGTACTGAGCTCCTCATCTCTTCCTCCAGATCTCTGTACTAAGCTCCTCATCTCTTCCCCCAGATAGATCTCTGTACTAAGATCCTCATCTCTTCCCCCAGATAGATCTCTGTACTGAGATCATCATTTCTTCCTCCAGATCTCTGTACTGAGCTCCTCATCTCTTCCCCCATATCTCTGTATTGAGCTGCTCATTTTTTCCCCCAGATGACGGTACTGAGCTCCTCATCTCTTCCCCCGATCTCTGTACTGAGCTTCTCATCTCTTCCCCCTGATGTCTGTACTGAGCTCCTCATCTCTTCCCCCTGATCTCTGTACTGAGCTCCTCATCTCTTCCCCCTGATGTCTGTACTGAGCTCCTCATCTCTTCCCCCGATCTCTGTACTGAGCTCCTCATCTCTTCCCCCTGATCTCTGTACTGAGCTCCTCATCTCTTCCCCCTGATGTCTGTACTGAGCTCCTCATCTCTTCCCCCGATCTCTGTACTGAGCTTCTCATCTCTTCCCCCGATCTCTGTATTGAGCTTCTCATCTCTTCCTCCAGATCTCTGTACTGAGCTCCTCATCTCTTCCCCCAGATAGATCTCTGTACTGAGCTCCTCATCGCTTCCCCCAGATAGATCTCTGTACTGAGCTCCTCATCTCTTCCCCCAGAACTCTGTACTGAGCTCCTCGTCTCTTCCCCCTGATCTCTGTACTGAGCTCCTCATCTCTTCCCCCTGATCTTTGCACTAAGCTCCTCATCCCTTCCCCCTGATCTCTGTACTGAGCTCCTTATCTCTTCCCTCAGATTCCTGTATTGAGCTCCTTACCTCTTCCCCCAGATAGATCTCTGTATTGAGCTCCTCACCTCTTCCCCCAGATAGATCTCTGTACTGAGCTCCTCATCTCTTCCTCCAGATCTATGTACTGAGCTCCTCATCTCACTCCACTTTCATAACAGAGCCGGGGGCTTCTCCCCATGAGAATATTTTCCCAGACCCTGCAATTCTCACCCATCCGTGCTACTGCTTATGTAAGAGCCATATATAGGGGAAGGAAGCGCTCCATTACTTCATGCTTTATATATTTCTATTCCCCAAGTGACTCCCTGCACTCTCCCCTTCCTTCTGTCTCTTTATCTCCGACTATTCATCTATCTTTTTCTTTCTTTCTTTCTTTCTTTCTTTCTTTCTTTCTTTCTTTCTTTCTTTCTTTCTTTCTTTCTTTCTTTCTTTTTCTCTTTCCCTCAGTCTCTTTCTTTCTCTCTGTCTTACTCTCTCATCCTCTTTACCCTCTGCTCTCCCCCTTGTTCTCCTTCTCTCTCTCTTTTGCCCTTTCTCTCTCTCATTTTCTCTTTTTAGACTTTTCTGTCTATTTTCCCTCACTCTCTCTCTCTTCCTGCCTCCCCTTCCCTCTCTCTTCCCTTCTCTCTCTCTCTTGCCTTCCTTCTTCCTTATTGTCACTCCCTCTCTCTAACTCTCTCTCTCTCTCGCTCCATCAATCCCTCTCGCTCACTCTCGCTCTCTCCCTCGCTTACTCTCTCTTGATCACTCACTCTCCCTCTCTCTCGCTCACTCTCTCTTGCTCCCTCTCACTCTCTCCCTCGCTCACTCTCTCTCTCTCTCGCTCACTCCCTCGCTCACTCTCTCTCGATCACTCACTCTCCCTCTCTCTCTCTTTCGCTCACTCACTCTCTCTCCCTCTCTTTCTCACTCACTCTCTCTCACTCACTCCCTCTCTCCCTCGCTCACTCTCTCTCTCGCTCACAATTTCTCTCTCACTCTCTCGCTCTCGCTCAATCTCTCTCTCTCTCTCTCACTCTCTCGCTCACAATCTCTCTCTCACTCTCTCTCTCTTGCTCACTCTCTCTCTCACTCTCGGTCACTCTCTCTCTTTCTCGCTCTCCTTCTCTCACTCGTTCTCTTTTCTGTCCTCTTACTTTCTGTGTATTTTCTCTCCCTCTCTCGCTCACTCTCTCGCTCACTCTCTCTCTCGCTCACTCTCTCTCTCTTGCTCACTCTCTCTCACTCTCGCTTACTTCCTCTCTCGCTCTCGCTCTCCCTCTCTCTTGCTCACTCTCTCTCTCTCTCGCTCTCCCTCTCTCGCTCACTCTCTCGCTCACTCTCTCGCTCACTCTCTCGCTCACTCTCTCTCTCTTGCTCACTCTCTCTCACTCTCGCTTACTTCCTCTCTCGCTTTCCCTCTCTCTCTCATTCACTCTCTCTCACTCTCTCTCTCGCTCACTCTCTCTCTCTCTCTCTTGCTCACTCTCTCTCTCTCGCGCTCTCCCTCTCTCGCTCACTCTCTCGCTCACTCTCTCGCTCACTCTCTCTCTCGCTCACTCTCTCTCTCTTGCTCACTCTCTCTCACTCTCGCTTACTTCCTCTCTCGCTTTCCCTCTCTCTTTCATTCACTCTCTCTCACTCTCTCTCTTGCTCACTCTCTCTCTCTCACTCTCGCTTACTTCCTCTCTCGCTCTCGCTCTCCCTCTCTCTCGCTCACTCTCTCTCTCTCGCTTTCCCTCTCTTTCCCTCTCTCTCTCTCATTCACTCTCTCTCACTCTCTCTCTCTCGCTCACTCTCTCTCTCTCTTGCTTTCCCTCTATCTCTCATTCACTCTCTCTCTCTTGCTCACTCTCTCTCACTCTCGCTTACTTCCTCTCTCGCTTTCCCTCTCTCTCTCATTCACTCTCTCTCTCTTGCTCACTCTCTCTCACTCTCGCTTACTTCCTCTCTCGCTTTCCCTCTCTCTCTCATTCACTCTCTCTCACTCTCTCTCTTGCTCACTCTCTCTCTCTCACTCTCGCTTACTTCCTCTCTCGCTCTCGCTCTCCCTCTCTCTCGCTCACTCTCTCTCTCTCGCTTTCCCTCTCTTTCCCTCTCTCTCTCTCATTCTCTCTCTCTTACTCTCTCTCTCTCTCTTTCATTCTCTCTCTCTCTCTCTCATTCTCTCTCTCTCTCTCACTTTCATTCTCTCTCTCTCTCATTCTCTCTCTCTCTCTCTCTCATTCTCTCTCTCTCTCTCACTCTCTCTCTCTCTCTCATTCTCTCTCTCTCTGAGTGATTTCTGGAAAGGAATCCTCAGTCCTCCATCCAAGCGTTGTTTTACACTTGGTTTCCCTTGTCAGCCTGGAAGACTGGTCACACTGTGCGGGGTCACCCTGTGTGTAGGATGTGGGCAGACACTGGGGATAGGAGATATCACTTCCAGCTCAGACACTCTCCTGTCACTCTCTATGTATGACATTATCACATCATTGATGCCGGGTACACTACCGCTGTGTGGGGGACCTCGGCATCGCTAATGGAGGTGCTTCATGACTTTTCATGATCATACCCGACATCTTTGTTGTGCAAGTTCATAAATTCTGATGGTGAAGGCTAAACTAACATTGGACACACAGCAGTGTCGGTCACGTACAATCTTCCCTATAAGATTACCTCTTATCTCAGAGACACTGGGGAACACGTACCCACCAAAGCAAAAAAACAAAACATGCACCTTTTTATGTGCATTTTAGTGCATTAGGCAGCTCTAACACAACGCATGATAATGTGCAGCACAATGCACATGCATCAAACACACTGCAAGTATAATCCCAGCCCTGGGCTAGGTTCACATTTCTGGGCTGCAGGAACATGTGTAAAATTGTGTGTTCCTGCAATGTACAACAACGACGATTCCCTTTTGCAGGCAGGAAGGAAAGGAGGAAGATATGTAGAAAGGAAGGGATTAAAAGGGAAAGAAGGAAGGGATTAAAAGAGAAGGAAGGAAGTGATGGGAAGGAAGGAAGGAAGGAAGGAAGGAAGGAAAGAAGGAAGGAAGGAAGGAAGGAAGGGAGGGAGGGAGGGAGGGAGGGAGGGATTAAAAGAGAAGGAAGGAAAAGATGAAGAAAGGAAGGGATTAAAAGAGAAGGAAGAGATTGAAAAGGAAGGGAGGAAGGAAGGGAGGAAGGAAGGAAAAGATGAAGAAAGGAAGGAATTAAAAGGGAAGGAAGGAAGGAAGGAAGGAAGGAAGGAAGGAAGGAAGGAAGGAAAATATGTACAAAGGAAGGGATTAAAAGGGAAAGAAGGAAGGGATTAAAAGAGAAGGAAGGAAGTGATGGGAAGGAAGGAAGGAAGGAAGGAAGGAAGGAAGGAAGGAAGGGAGGGAGGGAGGGAGGGAGGGAGGGAGGGATTAAAAGAGAAGGAAGGAAAAGATGAAGAAAGGAAGGGATTAAAAGAGAAGGAAGAGATTGAAAAGGAAGGGAGGAAGGAAGGGAGGAAGGAAGGAAAAGATGAAGAAAGGAAGGAATTAAAAGGGAAGGAAGGAAGGAAGGAAGGAAGGAAGGAAGGAAGGAAGGAAGGAAGGAAGGAAAATATGTACAAAGGAAGGGATTAAAAGGGAAAGAAGGAAGGGATTAAAAGAGAAGGAAGGAAGTGATGGGAAGGAAGGAAGGAAGGAAGGAAGGAAGGAAGGAAGGAAGGAAGGAAGGGAGGGAGGGAGGGATTAAAAGAGAAGGAAGGAAAGATGAAGAAAGGTAGGGATTAAAAGAGAAGGAAGAGATTGAAAAGGAAGGGAGGAAGGAAGGGAGGAAGGAAGGAAAAGATGAAGAAAGGAAGGAATTAAAAGGAAAGGAAGGAAGAAAGGAAGGAAGGAAGGAAGGAAGGAAGGAAGGAAGGAAAATAAGTAGAAAGGAAGGGATTAAAAGGGAAAGAAGGAAGGGATTAAAAGAGAAGGAATGAAGTGATGGGAAGGAAGGAAGGAAGGAAGGAAGGGAGGGAGGGTTTAAAAGAGAAGGAAGGAAAAGATGAAGAAAGGAAGGGATTAAAAGGGAAGGAAGAGATTGAAAAGGAAGGGAGGAAGGAAGGGAGGAAGGAAGGAAGGAAAAGATGAAGAAAGGAAGGAATTAAAAGGGAAGGAAGGAAGGAAGGAAGGAAGGAAGGAAGGAAGGAAGGAAGGAAGGAAAATATGTAGAAAGGAAGGGATTAAAAGGGAAAGAAGGAAGGGATTAAAAGAGAAGGAAGGAAGTGATGGGAAGGAAGGAAGGAAGGAAGGAAGGAAGGAAGGAAGGAAGGAAGGAAGGAAGGAAGGAGGGAGGGAGGGAGGGAGGGATTAAAAGAGAAGGAAGGAAAAGATGAAGAAAGGAAGGGATTAAAAGAGAAGGAAGAGATTGAAAAGGAAGGGAGGAAGGAAGGAAAAGATGAAGAAAGGAAGGAATTAAAAGGGAAGGAAGGAAGGAAGGAAGGAAGGAAGGAAGGAAGGAAGGAAAATATGTACAAAGGAAGGGATTAAAAGGGAAAGAAGGAAGGGATTAAAAGAGAAGGAAGGAAGTGATGGGAAGGAAGGAAGGAAGGAAGGAAGGAAGGAAGGAAGGAAGGAAGGAAGGAAGGGAGGAAGGGAGGGAGGGAGGGATTAAAAGAGAAGGAAGGAAAAGATGAAGAAAGGAAGGGATTAAAAGAGAAGGAAGAGATTGAAAAGGAAGGGAGGAAGGAAGGGAGGAAGGAAGGAAAAGATGAAGAAAGGAAGGAATTAAAAGGGAAGGAAGGAAGGAAGGAAGGAAGGAAGGAAAATATGTAGAAAGGAAGGGATTAAAAGGGAAAGAAGGAAGGGATTAAAAGAGAAGGAAGGAAGTGATGGGAAGGAAGGAAGGAAGGAAGGAAGGAAGGAAGGAAGGGAGGGAGGGATTAAAAGAGAAGGAAGGAAAAGATGAAGAAAGGAAGGGATTAAAAGAGAAGGAAGAGATTGAAAAGGAAGGGAGGAAGGAAGGGAGGAAGGAAGGAAAAGATGAAGAAAGGAAGGAATTAAAAGGGAAGGAAGGAAGGAAGGAAGGAAGGAAGGAAGGAAGGAAGGAAGGAAGGAAGGAAGGAAAATATGTACAAAGGAAGGGATTAAAAGGGAAAGAAGGAAGGGATTAAAAGAGAAGGAAGGAAGTGATGGGAAGGAAGGAAGGAAGGAAGGAAGGAAGGAAGGAAGGAAGGAAGGGAGGGAGGGATTAAAAGAGAAGGAAGGAAAGATGAAGAAAGGTAGGGATTAAAAGAGAAGGAAGAGATTGAAAAGGAAGGGAGGAAGGAAGGGAGGAAGGAAGGAAAAGATGAAGAAAGGAAGGAATTAAAAGGAAAGGAAGGAAGAAAGGAAGGAAGGAAGGAAGGAAGGAAGGAAGGAAGGAAGGAAAATAAGTAGAAAGGAAGGGATTAAAAGGGAAAGAAGGAAGGGATTAAAAGAGAAGGAATGAAGTGATGGGAAGGAAGGAAGGAAGGAAGGAAGGGAGGGAGGGTTTAAAAGAGAAGGAAGGAAAAGATGAAGAAAGGAAGGGATTAAAAGGGAAGGAAGAGATTGAAAAGGAAGGGAGGAAGGAAGGGAGGAAGGAAGGAAGGAAAAGATGAAGAAAGGAAGGAATTAAAAGGGAAGGAAGGAAAATATGTAGAAAGGAAGGGATTAAAAGGGTAAGAAGGAAGGGATTAAAAGAGAAGGAAGGAAGTTATTAAAAGGGAAGGAAGGAAGGAAGGAAGGAAAAGATGAAGAAAGGAAGGGAGGAAGGAAGGAAGGGAAATATTAAGAAAAGAAAGGGATTAAAAGTGAAGGAAAGAATAGATTAAAAGGGAAGGAAGGAAGAAAAAGACGAAGAAAGGTATGGGTTAAAAGGGAAGGAAGGAAGGGATAAAAAGAGAAGGAAGGGGTTGATTAAAAGGGAAGGAAGAAAGGAAAGATGAAGAAGGGAATGCAAGAAGAAGAAAGGAAGGGATCAAATGGGAAGGAAGGGGGAGAAGGAAGGAAGAAGAGAAGGAAGGAATAAAGAAAGAAAGGGAAGAGGAAGGAAAAGATGGGTAAGGAAAGAAAAGAAAAAGGGAGGAAGGAATTAAAAAGTGAAGAAAGGAAAAGAATAAAGAAAGGAAAAGAATAAAGAAAGGAAAAGAATAAAGAAAGGAAGCAAGGAAGGAAAAGGAGCAAAAAGATGAAGAAGGGGAAGAAGGAAAGAAGGAAGGAAGGAAGGAAAGAAAGAAGGGAAAGGATAAAGGAAGGAAAAGATGAGGAAGGGAAGAAAGGAAGGAAGGAAGGAAGGAAAAGGATAAAGGAAGGAAAAGGATAAAGGAAAACATGAAGGGAAGGAAGGAAGGAAGGAAGGAAGGAAGGAAGGAAGGAAGGAAGGAAGGAAAAGGATAAAAAAAGGAAAAGACAAAGAAGGGAAGGAAGGAAGGAAGGAAGGAAAAGGATTAAGGAAGGAAAAGGATAAAGGAAAACATGAAGGGAAGGAAGGGAGGAAGGAAAGAAAGAAGGAAGGAAGGAAGGAAGGAAGGAAAAGGATAAAAAAAGGAAAAGACAAAGAAGGGAAGGAAGGAAGGAAAAGATGAAGAATGGAAGAAAGAAGTATAAAACAGATGGCCTTATTCCAAAAAGTACATCTCTTTTATAGGCGCACAGCAGTGTCATTAATACTTATTGGCACCCCAGCGCACCCTGATAACATGTATAAACCATAATGCATGCTAACAAAGTGCTGTAAGTTTTGCTGTGATTTTTAAATAAGGGTCATGCACTTTTTTTTGTGATTTTCCTGCGTAGAGCAGCCCACTAAAATGAATAAACTGCCCTAAACATGACCGCCGCACTTGCGTGGATGAACAGGGCCTTAATGTTTTTTGTATTTTGTTTTCCCTTTTTTGTGTACATTTTCATTTTCCTTCCTCGTGACTCTATTTATCTAATTTATGCCAACAGTTTGTGGAAATGAGAACTCTGAATTTTGCTGAGTAGAGCCATAATATCATCCATTGACACCCCGTTATGGAAATGTTGATAAATGCTCACCCTGTTTAATAATGACAGGCGTAGGATGTTGCTGGAAGCAGATGGCAGCGGGTAAAACATCTGCCTTGTTAATAAGTGACGCGGGGTGTCCCAGACGTGAGGACGCAGCACCTTTAGACGCTTTCCTGGCTCGTGGAAAGCAGGCAATGGCGTTGTGACAACTTAAACATTGACCTGCCATCCTGCAGAAATCTGTGCATAGGTTTATTTTAGTCCTGGAAATGATGGGTAATGAATATCATGACTCTTCTTAATACGAGCACTTGTATCACACCTGAGATCTGGAATTAATGAGCCTCTATGTCTGTGTACAGTGAGATAAAAATAAGTCCGCCAGCTGCTCCCTGATGTCAGCATTCAGAGGATCCACATCTGCCACAATGAGCAATTCACTGGATTTAGTAAAAAAGTGAATGTGTCTCTGTACTGGGCCTGGGTTGGGGCTCCTGCCATTTATGGAAAAGGGTCAGGTTTATGGCAAGTCGATACACTGATATTTAACTGAAATTAAGAAATAATATATACAAAAACACTACATTCTTCTCTTGAACACGGGCTACTGGTAAATTTAGCTGTGCCGGGTTGTAGTTATCCTGGCTGATTTGTAGTGTTTATGAGCATTTGGGTTTTCTCCCAAGCCCGGTTTAGCTGTGGTTTCTCCCCTTTGTCAGTAGGTGGCACTGTTACCTTTGGCATTAGTATGATCAGCTACCGTGAATCTAGGTTATGAATATGCATACTTTTCTCAGCCAATCAGTAGGAGTTTCTCGTGGCGGCTGAGCATGCTGGGAAATAGTATAAATATCTGAGGAGGTCAAGTAATCAGGGTACCTTGGTCTGGGATGGATGTGTAAGGAACAGCTGTCTGGGTAGGCCTGAAGCCTAAGGCCTAGCCATGCGCTCCAGGCTCTGCAAGGGAGAGCTTATGGACTGGAGTAGGGTTGTCACCTGTCTAGGACTAACCCGGACAGTCTGGGTTTTGAATCACGTGTTTGGGTTTCAGTCCTCCTGACACATTATTCAGACAGGGCTGTGGTTCCCCAAGTAACCAAGATAGTCAAATAAAAATCTGTTTTCATCCTGGAGTTGTGGGCGGCTGTCTGGGGACAGGTTGAAAAAAATTGCCCTGCATCGCTTACGTTTTCGGGTTTGGCTTGAAGAAAAGGTGGCAAACCTAGACTATAGGCATGAAGGAAAGGATGGAGACCTGAGATAAAGTACCAGAAGTTACTCTGCCATGGACCGGGGAACTGCGGAGAGTTCCTGCCCTTATTTTTGTTCTTTTTCAGTTGTTATAGAAGACAGCGGTGGCTACAAAAGTGCAGGTTTCTGGTTCTAGCTTAAAGGCTCCTTTTTGGTACTGCTGTCTACCTTTCTATTTTCTGTCTAAAGAGTCTGCTGGTCTGCTGCTTTGTTTGACTAAGGGCATAGGCGTGCGCACAGGGTGTGCCGGGTGTGCCTGGGCACACCCTAATCACCTAGGGCACATTAGCATTATCGCTCTGTTTGCCAGTGAGGAGATGGGAAAGATCTCCCTCGGACCTGCTCTGCCATAAGAGAAGTGCCACACACTTCTATTTCACTTTGCCAGCAGGGAGAGTAATGTATCGGGGCCATGTAGGCAAACACATGCATGTGTATTTAAACTTTGGGGTGCACACCCTAATGCAATAGGCTGCGCACACCTATGACTAAGGGGGTCCTGTGCCCTACCCCTCTCTCCCTGAATTGGTTGTTATCGTGAACAATGACCTCACCTTTGTTCAGCATAAAAGTGACTGGCACCCATCTTTTCTACCTTGTACACCACCCACCATGCCTAGTAACCTGCACCCTGAGGAAGAATGTCAGCCCTCCCTGTCTCTGGCGATCCCCATCATGCCTCTGGAGGTCAGGGAGGCTCTACATTTTCTATAGTGGAGGAAGGGAAGAAGAAAGGATGAAGGCAAGGAAAGAAGAAGGGAAGGAATCAAAAAGGGAAGGAAAGAAGAAGGAATGAAGAAAGCGAGGACAGGATAAAGAAGAGAAGGAAAGAAGAAGGAGAAATTTAGGGATGAAGAAGAGAGGTACAGAAGAAGGGGGGGAATAGAAGGAAGAAAAAATAGTGAAAGAAGAAAAGAAGGAAAGAAGGATAGGGACATACAACCCTATAGTGAAAAAGGAAAGAGGGAGAGAAGGAGGGATGAAAAAGGGAAGGGATAAAGAAGGGAAAATGAAGATGGAGGAAATTGATGAAGAAAAGAGGGAAAAAAAGAAGAAGGAATAGAGGAAGAAGGAAGGGCTAAAAAGGGAAGGAGAGAAGAAGGAAGAATGGGAGGGATGAAGAAGGGAAGGAAAGATGAAGGAAGGAAATGAGAAAAGAAGGAAGGGAGCTAGGAAAAAGGGATGAAACAAAGAAGGAAGGAATGAAGAGGGGATACAAGAAAAAGGAAGGAAAGATAAATAAATGATGGGATGAAGGAAAGACGAAGAAGGAAGAAAGAGATGAAGAATTGATGAAGAAGGGAAAAAAATGGAAGGAATGAAAAAAGAAGTAAGCGGTAAAGAATGTAAAGAATGGATGAAGAAGGGAAGAAAAAAAAAGAGGGAATGGAGGAATGAAAAAAGAAGGAAGGAAGGGATGAAGAAGGGAGAGATGAAGAAGTGAAGAAAAGAAGAAGGCATAAAGGGATGAAAATAAGAAGGAAGGAAAGAAAAGGAAAGGAAAGGAAGGAATGAAAAAGAAGAAAGGTATTAAGAATAGGGACATACATTCCTATGGTGAGAAAGGAAAGAGAAAAAGAAAAGAAGGAACAAAGGGATAAAAATGGGAAAGAAATGCATAGGAAGGAAGGGATGAAAAAGGAAAGAAGAAGCAAGGAAAGGTGAAAAGAAGAAAGGAAAGAAGGGAGAGAAAAAAAAAGAAGAATTAAGGTAAAAAGAAGGGAAGAAAAGAAGAAGACAATAAGGGATAACGAAGGGAAGGGAATCAGAAGGAAGGAAGGAAGGAATAGAGAGAAAAAAAAAAAAAAAGAAGGACAGAAGGTCTGAAAAAGGGAAGGAAAGAAGAGGAAGGAAGGGATAAAGAAGAAAAGAAAATATTAAAGAAGGAAAGGATAAAGAAAGGTAGGAAAGAAGAAGGATAGAAGGGATGAAAATGAAAAGGAAAGAAGAAGGAAGGAAGGGATGACAATGGAAGGAAAGAAGAAGGAAGGAAGGGATGAAGAAGGGAAGGAAAGAAGAAGAAAGGAAGGGAAGGAAAGAAGAAGGAAGGAAGGGATGAAGAAGGGGAGGAAAGAAGAAGGAAGGAAGGGATGAAGAAGGGAAGGAAAGAAGAAGGAAGGAAGGGATGAAGAAGGGAAGGAAAGAAGAAGGAAGGAAGGGATGAAGAAGGGAAGGAAAGAAGAAGGAAGGAAGGGATGAAGAAGGGAAGGAAAGAAGAAGGAAGGAAGGGATGAAGAAGGGAAGGAAAGAAGAAGGAAGGAAGGGATGAAGAAGGGAAGGAAAGAAGAAGGAAAGGATAGATGAAGTTAAGAAGGGAAGGAAAGAAGAAGGAAAGGATAGATGAAGTTAAAAAAAAGAGAAAAAAAGGAAGGAATGGAAAGAAAGAGTAAGGATGGAATGGACGAAGAAGGGAAGAAAAGAAGGAAGGAGGGATGAAGTAAAAGTAGGAAAGAAGAAAAAATGGGATGAAGAAGGGAAGGAAAGAGGAAGAAAGGAATGAAGATGGGAAGAATGAAGGAAATAAGAAGGAAGGAAGGGATGAAGAAGGAAAGAGTTTAGATTTAAACATTAATAATGGCCCTATAATTTTTGCTCTCACTCCAGTGTGCATGGCAATATGTAACATGTGTAGCGCAATCAACATTTTTATATGTGTAGACCCCCTGATGTCTCACCTGCCCTCCACTGAAGCTAACAGCGCACAGATTGTGCTCATTTAGCTTCCCCATAGAAAGTGACAAGTCCTAAAGGTGGTGTATTACACATGTGCCTCTGATGCAGCTGGTCTAACTGGCAAAAACGCTTCCACTTTCAGCTGCTTTGGGGAAGGCCCCCAAGTTATACCTATGATGGGTCAGACCCCTTTTGTTCACCAGGGAATATTGGAATGCTAAATATCCTCAACTTTAAACATCTTGAACACATGCTGGGTGATATGGTGTGTTTAATCCTGTGTTAAATGCTGACCCCCTTAAGGACGTGGCGTTGTTGCCAGTGGAGGAGTGGTTGTATGGCTTGGCAATTGAATTGAGCCTTATGTGCCTGTGCACTGCTGATGTGCATTATTTAGTGGACTTACACAATGCACATAACCCTACTCTTGGAGTCTTCAAGCAGTGATTACAGGTTAGGCGCCCCCTCTGGTGGTAGAGGATTTCTCAAGCAGTTTGGAATTTCCCTGACGTGTGGCCCTATTGAATTTTGATATTTTACCTTTTTTCTCTTAATTTCCAAAAAAGGATCGTGTGTATTATCAGACTGGAGCTAAACAAGAGGAAGTATTTGTGTCCTTGACATAAATTGCTCTATACTTTTTCTGCGGGACTGCAGAATTCTGCCTTTCCTAAACCCATCTCTGTCCCTCTCAACATCCATACATTGAATTCTTTCCCAGCAAAACAATCTTGCTGTCTTGACTCCCAAGAGCCTGTGGTGTGTGGGGATGGGACTTTTGTGAGATGTAGTTCTGGGGGGTATACCTACACCAATAGGAGCAGACCTCCTAGCTGCTGCCCCTGCACACATTTTACAATCCTTGGGATGATGTCATAGGGAGCAATAAAAACTGTTTCTGGCTACAGGAACAAGGGGAAAGAAAAATAATTGTTGGGACAAGGCCTAAAGGGGTAGAGGAAGGTATTGAGGTATTGAGGGTTACATTTTGGTATTGCTTGGACAAACAATACAACACCTAGAGAAAAGATAGTCTGTATGGAATTAAAGGAACAAAAATGAGCACAAGAGTCATGTTGGCGAACTGTGTATCAAAGTAGACCCTTCACCTCAATGGCAAGATCCTTTTATTCAAGTTGTCTCCCTCCACAAAATGCTTAAAAAAAGTGCCTGTGGGAAGAAAAACAGATAATTTACTTACCTTTCCCCAGCTTCCTCCCATAGCTAGACGAAGGCGGCGTCATCCTCAGGCCAGATATGGAATAATATTGAGTAGCCCATATCTCATGATAGGATGATTCTGCACTGTGCTGTAGTGTCTTCTCTTGCGGCTACTCAACATTTCCAGGGATCTTGTTGGCAGGAGGATGATTTAACCTCATGCACTATGGAAGTTTTTGAAAGTTAAGTAAATTATCTGACTATTCCCCCCCCCCCCCCCCATATGTACTTTTATGCAGCATTTTAGTGAGGAAGGGGGGCACCTTGAAAAAGCGGATCTTGTCATTAGGATGGAAGGTCCACTTAATGTTGAATTTACAACCAGCAGTCCACTCTAGTAATAATTTGTGTTCTCCTTCCAGGGTACCATGCGGCTGTACCAGGCACTGTGCATGGCACTGGCATTGTGGCTTGCCATATCGTTCAGCTCAGCGCAGAGCGGAGATGAAGCCCTGGCAGATTTAGGCTCTGGATATCTCCCAACCACCCAGCAAGACCAGCCCAAGGAGCCCAAGCATCAACCACCGCCCACCAATAAGTGTCAAATGACCTTCGTGACCCCTCGACAGGAGTCATGCGTGAGGAAGGACAATGGTCGGGGCATTAAGGAAGATGTACAGTACTTACAGAACCTTCTCCAGGACCACAACAGGGTTCTGCAGAGTTTGAAGTACACTGTGAATGTCGAAGCTCAGGACCTTGGCTACCAGGAGGTCATTGCAGAACATAATAAAGGAATACAAGAGGACAACAAGGAATTCTACGGAACGTTGAATAAAGTCATACATGAGCTCCACACACGGATGGATGACGATGGCTCGGATATTCCAGACGAGAAGAAAAAGTAGGAATCAGATCTGTTGTGGGCTACTTTACTGTTCTGTAATCTAGGAGAACAATTTTCTTTGGATCTACAAACAATTTTGTAGTACAGTGTTCTCCAAATTGTGGCCTTTTGCTTGCCTTTATCAGGCCATTGGGACACCATTCCTTCCACTTTATACAAGGCACTATTCCTTCTACACCAGTTTGGCCCTCCAGTTGTTCAGGAACTACAATTCCCATCATGCCTAGTCATGTCTGTGAATGTCAGAGTTTTACAATGCCTCATCGGATGTGTAGTTCCGCAACAGCTGGAGGGCCGTAGTTTGAGGATCCCTGTTCTACACCAACAATGGGGCATAATTCCTATTGCTGATATCAACAATAGGACATTATTCCTGCCACTGACACTAATAATGGGACACTATTACTCCCACTGACACTAATAATAGGACACTATTCCTCCCACTGATACCAACACAGGATCCTATACTTCCCACTGATACCAATGATGGGACACTATTCCTCCCACTGATACCAACACAGGATCCTATACTTCCCACTGATACCAATGATGGGACACTATTCCTCCCACTGATACCAACACAGGATCCTATACTTCCCACTGATACCAATGATGGGACACTATTCCTCCCACTGATACCAACACAGGATCCTATACTTCCCACTGATACCAATGATGGGACACTATTCCTCCCACTGATACCAACACAGGATCCTATACTTCCCACTGATACCAATGATGGGACACTATTCCTCCCACTGATACCAACACAGGATCCTATACTTCCCACTGATACCAATGATGGGACACTATTCCTCCCACTGATACCAACACAGGATCCTATACTTCCCACTGATACCAATGAAGGGACACCATTCCTCCCACTGATACCAACACAGGACCCTATACTTCCCACTGATACCAATGATGGGACACTATTCCTCCCACTGATACCAACACAGGACCCTATACTTCCCACTGATACCAATGATGGGACACTATTCCTCCCACTGATACCAACACAGGACCCTATACTTCCCACTGATACCTATGATGGGACACTATTCCTCCCACTGATACCAACACAGGACCCTATACTTCCCACTGATACCAATGATGGGACACCATTCCTCCCACTGATACCAATGATGGGACACTATTCCTTCCCCTGATACCAACACAGGACCCTATACTTCCCACTGATACCAATGATGGGATACTATTTCTTCCCCTGAAACCAACACTGGGGCACTATTCCTGCCAATAAAACCAATGATGGGGTAGTATTTTTTCCATAAATGCCAATGATGGGACGCTATTCCACCCACTGATACCAATAATGGGGCAATATGCCTCCCGCTAATACCAATGATGGGTCATTCTTTGCTCCCATTGATGCCAGGGAATTTTCTACTCCCACTGGCCACAGTCCGCCCCCACCAAAGTCTGAAGGACAGTTAACTGGCCCTTTGTTCCGAAAGTTTGGAGACCCCTTAGCAACTATTGACAACCAGAAGCTGTCACATTTTCCATGCCAAGTTCCCTAACATCCAAACAGCTGAACAGCAAGTGCTCTTTCATTCCGACCAAACACTGAGCTCATCCTTAGCATTTACCTAGGATCACAGACCACTCAATCCAAAACTAAAAAAATTTTTAAATATGCATACACTTTAATGAAAAAGTCTGTATACCCCTTGAATCCTTAAATCCGCTATCCCATACAGAAAGCATATATGCTAGCACTCCTATTGCAAGAGAACATAGAGGACTGTACCTTCCTCCTGCTCTACCTTTTGGGTTTTTAAAATTATTTTAAATCATGGGAAATAAAATGGGGGGGAGCTTAATAATACAAAGGTGGGCGGGAACACCCAAAACTCCCAGGTGATCATGGCACAGAGTCAGAAATGATGGCAGGGAGATCTCACTAATGAAGTATCTAAGACATATAGGATGACAGGGGCTGACTCAGTCAACCATGCTCTATCTTTACCTAAATTATCACTTTTTAGGTGGACTGACCCTTTAAACCTCTATAATATGCAGCACAGCCTGAGATTTAATTCGCACACAGCGCAGGTCACAGAGTTGGAAATGATGGCAGGGAGATCTCA
Source organism: Pelophylax lessonae (assembly GCF_965119305.1). Taxonomy (NCBI): domain Eukaryota; kingdom Metazoa; phylum Chordata; class Amphibia; order Anura; family Ranidae; genus Pelophylax; species Pelophylax lessonae. Next base: position 61,993,922 of record NC_138770.1, on the reverse strand, counting down.
CAGATAGAGTATGCAAGACATGTAGGAAGACAGGTGCTGGCTCAGCTCACCATGCTCTATCTTTACATGAACTATCAATTTTAAGGTGGACTGACCCTTAAACTTCTATCATATGCAGCACATCCTGAGACTCTATTCACACAGAGCACAGATTGGAAATGATGTCGGGGAGATCTCACAGATAGAGTATGCAAGACATGTAGGAAGACAGGGGCTAACTCAGTCCACCATGCCCTTGCATTACCTGAACTATGACTTTAAGGTGGACTGACCCTTTAGACTCTATCACATGCAGCACATCCTGAGACTCTATTCACACAGAGCACAGGGAACAGAGATGGAAATAATGACAGGGAGATTTTACAGATGGAGTATACAAGACATGGGAAGACAGCATGGGCGTCCGCAGGTAGGGGCAAGGGGGGGCCCCTACCTGCCCCCCCCCCCCCCTGGAATCTCAACTTCCTCTTTCAAGTGGTTGTTAAGCCACTTTATACCATCCTGTCTGTTCTGTTTAATACTCCTGTGTGTCTGTGAATGTGTTTTAAAAAAATAAGTCGTTCTTTACCAGTTTTCAAAGGGCCGAGCGCCGCTCACGTGACCCGTTGGCTCTCTCCTCTCCCTGACTGACAGCTGCCTGCAGCAGGTGGGGCCGAGGATTCCTCACTGTCATCAGTCAGGAGGGGAGAGGGAGAGGAGGGGAGAGGCGGCGGGTCACGTGGGCGGCGAGCAGCACTCTGAAAACTTGTAAAGTTGTAAAGAATGGCATATTTTTATAAAACACAGACACAGGGGCTCACAGGATTATTAAACAGACTGTAGACAGGATATGAAACTTTAAATGAAACTACAGCAGCAGAAGGGGAGGGGCACTGACACAGGAGCATACAGGCAGGGAGGGAGGGGGGAGAGGACAGAGGAGGACAGGAGGGCTGCAGATGACGGAGGCATGTAGACTGACCACGGTATCAGGGTTCAGCAGCCATGGTATACCGTGGTCAGTTTACAGAGGGGAGGACATAGTCAGGCAGGATCAGCCAGGTATTTTAGGTGATAGAAGGGGCCAAATTACACAGCAAAGCACTGTGCTGTATAACATGCTTTAATGGAACAGGATAATTTTTTTTTTTTTTAGGTTAATAAATGCTTTTAAAATAAATGCTACTGTTTGCTCTTTAAAAATAAATACTAAAAATAAGTATAATGACTAAGCTCCTCCCCTTCATGACATTGTTGAAAGGGGGTGGAGCATGGGTGACCTTAAAATGATCCCCCCCCCTGCAAAAAGTTCTGCAGACGCCCATGGAAGACAGGGACTGGCTCATCTCACTGTTCTCTTTCTTTACTTGAACTATCACTTTTAGGTGGTCTGACCCTTTAAACTTCTATCACATGCAGCACATCCTGAGACTCTATTCACACAGAGCACAGGGCACCAAGACGGAAATAATGGCAGGGAGATAAAAGAGTAAAACGAGGTAAAATGGCACTGCCTATTAAAAGGTAAAAGATACACTAATATGGAAGGGATTGAAAAAAATATATGGAAGGGATTGAAAAAATATATATATATATAAAATACTGATATGCAATTAAATGTAAAACACAGTGAATCAATCTATATAAAACCGTGATAAAAAATTGATTTGAAAAATCTACACGTTGACATATAAATATAAGATAAAAAACAAACACATAAATGGTGAATATAAAGTGATATGTGCAATCAATAAAGTGACAATAGCAAAGTGCTGCTGTGATAATGTCCAGTGAAATCACCAAAACTATTAAATAAATTTAAATAAGTCCAAAAACAGTCCATAAAGTGCTTAAAAAGGAAATAATCTGTGCTTCATTGAAACCAGTGGTAATTCAATAATTTTCAAGGGGTGATCCGGTGATAAGTGTGGGGTGGGAAAAACCATGCACCCCTCCAATGTATCCCGCACTCACCAGAGATATGTACCCCTGCAGGGGTAATAAGCCTTAGGCCCCTTTCACACACGCTGTCCGTTTGTCCGTTTTTCATCCATCCGTTGACGGATGAAAAACGGACATCAATGCATCTCTATGTAAAAACGGATGACAACGGATGAAAGACGGATAACAACTGACGAAAAACAGATGACAACTGACGTAGTGTGAAAGGGGCCTTAGGGTATTGGCCTCTCTCCTAGGAATCCCAATGTTAGGCTTTTGGATGGAAGTATCCCTGGGTGTCACCTCTCAGCGCGGTCAAATATCCCCAATAGGCAAGGTCACCATAATAATCCACTCTCCAATGTGGGGAGATATCCCAAAATAGCCATTTCTTAGATACGATGTCTGCATTTGCTTTCTTTCTTCTATTTTCATTTGGTGATCCAGGCAGCAATCTGTTGTTTTTCAAAAGAACAAGCTCTTGCCCTCCTGTTGGCAGCCAACATCGTATCTAAGAAATGGCTATTTTGGGATATCTCCCCACATTGGAAAGTGGATTATTATGGTGACCTTGCCTATTGGGGATATTTGACCGCGCTGAGAGGTGACACCCAGGGATACTTCCATCCAAAAGCCTAACATTGGGATTTCTAGGAGAGAGGCCAATACCCTAAGGCTTATTACCCCTGCAGGGGTACATATCTCTGGTGAGTGCGGGATACATTGGAGGGGTGCATGGTTTTTCCCACCCCACACTTATCACCGGATCACCCCTTGAAAATTATTGAATTACCACTGGTTTCAATGAAGCACAGATTTTTTCCTTTTTAAGCACTTTATGGACTGTTTTTGGACTTATTTAAATTTATTTAATAGTTTTGGTGATTTCACTGGACATTATCACAGCAGCACTTTGCTATTGTCACTTTATTGATTGCACATATCACTTTATATTCACCATTTATGTGTTTGTTTTTTATCTTATATTTATATGTCAACGTGTAGATTTTTCAAATCAATTTTTTATCACGGTTTTATATAGATTGATTCACTGTGTTTTACATTTAATTGCACATCAGTATTTTATATGTATATTTTTTTCAATCCCTTCCATATATTTTTTTCAATCACTTCCATATTAGTGTATCTTTTACCTTTTAATAGGCAGCGCCATTTTACCTCGTTTTACTCTTTTACTGTCTGATATAGCCCTTTGGACTATATTTTGGGGTAGGCTGCAGCCTTACTGATATCCATTAGTGCGGAATCTTATCTCTTTTATTTAATGGCAGGGAGATTTTACAGATGAAGTATACAAGACACAGGAAGACAAGGGCTGGCTCAGCCCACCATGCTTTTTCTTTACTTGAACTATCACTTTTAGGTGGACTGACCCTTTAAACCTCTATTACATGCAGCACATCCTGAGACTCTATTCACACAGAGCACAGCGAGCAGAGATGGAAATAATGGCAGGGAGATTTTACAGATGGAGTATACAAGACATATAGGAGGACAGAGGCTGACTCAGCCCACCGTGTTCTATCTTCACCTGAACTGTCACTTTTAGGTGGACTGACCCTTTAAACCTCTATAATATGCAGCACATCATGAGACTCTATTCACACAAAGCACAGGGCACAGAGGAAAAAATAATGCAAGGGAGATCTCACTGATGAATTATCCTAGACATATAGGATGCCAAGGGCTGACTCAGTTCACAATGCTCTATCTTTACCTGAACTATCATCTGCAGCACATCCTGAGGCTCTATCCACTCTTTGCTTTATTAAAATACATGCTATCTTCTCTATATTTTATTGATTGATTTTTTTTTTTTTTGCTTACATCTTACATGCATTTTTCTTTTCTGAAAATCATTTTAAGACAAGATTTTAGAGAGCCACGTGGTTTGATGCATTAAAATTCAATAAGTGCGCCATATGTCCATTCCATTTCTATACCTATCCCTGCAGTTCATCCCAAGCTCCAAGTGCTTAGATGTAGCCTAATGCATCTATCGGATAAAACGCAGAGTCTGGGAGGGCGGGGGTTGTTAAGTGGCACTGTTCTTTATGTTGTGTCCAGTAATTAAATGGGTCAGATAATATCACTGCATCGATCATTGAAGAATCTGGGAACAATAGTGTGTAGAACACAGAGCTGACCTCACTAATGAAGGAATGTAGATAGGTAACAATGTAGAAAACAGTAATTCCGTAAAGTACAACATAATATAATTGGATCCAAAAGATGTAAAATACATTCAGGAGATAACGGCACCATAATGGCCCATAGAGGAGAGGACATTATCTCAGGAGGCTTCCCTTCAGTCTGTATTAACCTCTTCCTTGGTTTCTTCCTCTGGGCCAGTAAAAAGTAACGTGATAAGATCTTCCTATCCCGTACAGGATTTGTGATCAGTATAGATCAAATCGATCGCAAACCAGCTGCTCGTCATCGATTAAAGTATTGAACCTCACAAGACGTGGTATTTTTCCACGTTTTTTGATTGATTGGAAATATTAATTGATCTATTAAATATGAACATTTAATCAATATGTATTACAAGGAGTTCTCAGACAAGTTTGTTCGATCAATCAGAAATAATCAACACAATTCCACCATGGCGGATTGATCAGGAGTTTACAAAATGATTAACTGAGTCTTTGGTTTGTACATTTTTTTGTCAGTTTGTTACATTTATTCGCATTGTATGATTGTATATATACACTATATTACCAGTACCCGAGTATTGGGACGCCTGCCTTTACACGCACATGAACTTTAATGATATCCCAGTCTTAGTCTTAGTTCTGGGAAGGCTGTCCACAAGGTTTAGGAGTGTGTCTATGGGAATGTTTGACCATTCTTCCAGAAGCGCATTTGTGAAGTCGGGCTCTGATGTTGGAGCTTGCAGTCTCCGCTCGACCCAAAGGTGTTATATTGGGTTGAGGTCAGGACTCTGTGCAGGCCAGTCAAGTTTCTCCACCCCAAACTCGCTCATCCATGTCTTGCTTTGTGCACTGGTGCGCAGTCATGTTGGAACAGGAAGGAGCCATCCCTAAACTGTTCCCACAAAGTTGGGAGCATGAAATTGTCCAAAATGTCTTGGTATTCTGACGCCCTAAGAGATCCCTTCACTGGAACTGAGGGGCCAAGCCCAACCCGTGAAAATCAACCCCACACCATAATCCCCCCTCCACTGAATGATTTGGACCAGTGCACAAAGCATAAAGACATAAAGACATGTATGAGCGAGTTTGGGGTGGAGGAACTTGACTGGCCTCAACCCAATAGAACACCTTTGGGATAAATTAGAGCGGAGACTGCGAGCCAGGCCTTCTCATCCAATATTAGTGCCCGGCCTCACAAAAGCGCTTCTGGAAGAATGGTGAAACATTCCCATAGACACACTCCTAAACCTTGTGGACAGTCTTCCCAGAAGAGTTGAAGCTGTTATAGATGCAAATGGTTGGCCAACTCAATATTGAACCCTATGGACTAAGACTGGGATACCATTAAAGTTCATGTGCGTGTAAAGGCAGGGGTCCCAATACTTTTGGTAGTATAGTGTATATGCGTGTAGCCACCATTAAGGGAACCAGTCCAAATCTAGGTTATGTAAGAAGTTAAATATTCATTATTAAGTTATTACTGGCGCTGTATTACTTATAAATGTTTAAGGCCAAGTAATTTGCTTGAAATACAATTTAAGTATGAATTCCTTTTTAATAATAGCATTGCATTTCCTGTGCCTTCAGCTTTTAGCAATATATCTGCAGTGTAAGATCATCTAAGGCACTGCTGTCTCTGACTGCTAGTCTCACCAGATCTGGAGTGCGATTTGGTGATATCACTATTGTGCTGACCACTGTTCCCCTTGCTGCAGAGGAAGCTGTACCTGAGGACCTACAGTGCAAAGATCTCCCTGCTTCTGCTTCATCCATTCTGTGGATCTGTGCCTCCTCCACCTCTCCTGCTGCTTCTTTATCATTACCTTACTTGTCCTAAGATATGAGGAAGCAAAGCATTTCCTTTACCAAGATGGCTGCCTCTAACATATGGACACAGTAGAGAACAAGGCATAGTAAGTCAACACCTGGAAAACATCAGCTGCGGAGAGAAAACAGATTATACTAGTGAGTAGTCTTTTGCCCTCAGCTAGTCTTTTCCACAGTACAGGTCCGCTTTAATACCACTGGAGGGACAGAAAGTCAGGGTGAAAAATGACCCTGAATCAGCTTAAACTACAAGGCTTTGTAAACAACAGACTTTTTTTAGCATTGAAGCAAAAGAAGTCACAGGAAAGACAGAAGGCCCCATTCCCGAAGAAATGGCCTAGGTAAGAAAAGGTGAAAGCACTTTCAGTCCAACTTCTCCCAGGACACCACCCAATGCATTCCGTTCCTTCCATGGAGCTTAGTCATAGGGGGACCTGGGCTGTTTCTTCAGAGTGTGGCGTTCCAGCTTTCCTATTTCACACGTGTATACAGAGCTGGGACGGGCACACACTATTCACCCCATGGTGGAGCTTCAGGGGTCACAATGGTGTCTCATGATCCAGGGGGCCCATGTGGTCTCTTTTTCACATTAGGTTTTGCGAAGGTGGAGGAAAATCAGAGGAACCAATGCCCTGTACAGCTCGGCCTGTAGCAGCTGAAAGAAAGCTTCTCCTCCTCTCCCTCTGAGAAAAGATGCAACTTCAGTCCAACTTTGCACAGGACACCCCAAACGCGTTTCGTTCCTTCAATGGCGCTTAGTCATAGGAGGACCTGGGCTGTTTTTTTGGAGTGTGGCGTTCCATCTTTCCTTCTTCACGTGTGTATACAGAGCCAGGATGGGCTCTCCTGACCCTGGTACCTGCTTTCAATGTAAGTCATCAGACTCACACTTCTAAACTAAGCCTTGCTTCCTGGAGTCCATCTGCACATTACTCATACATGCAACTGAAAAAGCCCCTCCTTCCTGCCTCCTGGGGTGTATGACATCATTTGGCCAAGGCCAGTAACCAGGAAGCAACCGAAGAAATGTAAAAAAAACAGTTTAACACAAGTAAATATCATAGACATGCACACAGGATGTTCTTGGGCACACCCTAATCACCCCATGGTAGAGCTTCAGGGGTCTCAGGGGTCGCAGGGGTCGCAGTGGTTTCCCAGCCCATGACCCAGGGGGCCCATGTGGTCTCTTTGTCATATTAGGTTTTGCGGAGGTGGAGGAAATGGAGAGGTACCAAAGCCCTGTACAGCTTGGCCCATAGCAGCTGAAAGAAAGCTTCTCCTCTTCTCCCTCTGAAAAAAGGTGAAAGCAACTTCAGTCCAACTTCGCACAGGACACCCCCAAACGTATTTTGTCCCTTCGATGGAGCTTAATCATAGGAGGGCCTGGGCTGTTTCTACAGAGTGTGGCGTTCCATCTTTCCTTCTTCACGTGTGTATACGGAGCCGGGACAGGCTGTCCTGAGTTGACCCTGGTAGCTGCCTTCAATGTAAGTCATCAGACTCACACTTCTAAACTAAGCCTTGCTTCCTGGAGTCCATCTGCACATTACTCATACATGCAACTGAGAAAGCCCCTCCTTCTTGCCTCATGGAATGTATGACAAAATTTGGCCTAGGCCAGAAACCATGAAGAAACTGAAGGAATGTAAAAAAAAAAATGTTTTATGGTGGAGCTTCAGTGGTTGCAGGGGTCACAATGGCGTTCCCACCCATGATCCAGGGGGCCCATGTGTTCTCTTTGTCACTTTAGGTTTTGCGGAAGTGGAGGAAAATAAGAGGAACCAAAGCCCTGTACAGCTCGGCCTGTAGCAGCTGAAAGAAAGCTTCTCCTCCTCTCCCTCCGAGAAAAGGTGAAAGCAACTTCAGTTTAACTTCCCACAGGACACCCCCAAACGTATTTCGTCCCTTCAATGGAGCTTAGTCGGAGGAGGACCTGGGCTGTTTCTACGGAGTGTGGCGTTCCATCTTTCCTTTCTGTGTATACCAGTACCAGTCACCAGAGTATTATGGAATGACTGCTTGGAGTGGCACCCGAAGCTTGTATGGTTCTTGCCTACAAAAGAAGACTGAAAAGTAACCTTAAAGCTCCTTCTGCTAAATTGTATTTTTAAGTCATGACCACACTAAAATAAAAAAAAGTACAAAGCCGCAATACACCCCCTTAAAAGCAATCGGAGGCTCACCGCCCAACTCTCCTCTGCAGAGCCTCTTCCTGTGTGAAAGAGGTTAATTATCCTCCCAATAATACATCTGATGGGAAAAGATAAATTAAAAAGATTTTCTCTAGATGGCACTTTACGGAAAACATTCTTTAGTTGGCTTCCTGTGGGAAAGAGAAGGGAATCTGCTTTATGTGTTGTACAAAGCACTTTGGTTAGGAGGAGATTGATAACATCTAGGGAAACAATTGAATTATCTTACGGCTAACTTACTTCTGAACAAGAAGCTGTCTTCCTTATCGTAATGTAGGATGCACGCATCTCATAAAGGGAAGGACTGTATCACTTCCAGATATCCTTGTAAAATCAACCAAAAACTAATTTGAGGGGTAATTTCTCAGAGTTTTACAGGCTTAACGGTGCCATGATGGAGCTTCCACAATGATCAGATTGAAGTAACACTTTCTGTAATTAAAGTGCAAATATACTGTCTGCATCTGAGAACCACAAACCAAAAATACTATTTAATTCATTTTTAAGATATTATTTTCCATGCCTTTTTGTGTTGATAAATCACTTTGATAAACACCCCCCTAGAATTTCTAGCAATGGATACCTTGAGTAAGGGCAGATAATGATCATTTTATTAAAGAGGTTGTAAACCTCCAAAAAAAAAAAAAAAACCTAAAGGACAAAGGCATAATGAACCATAGAAAATTCCCCTTGGGGTGGGACTTTTTAGGCACTCATAGAATTTACCACAGTATTCTATAAAACCTTACAAAAAAATACATGGAATGCACACCAATGTGTATTATGTACTTGGATCAACGTCTAAATCACCCGACACGTTTCAAAGCCTATACAGCTTCTTCCTCAGGGAAGTAATATGCGTCAATCCTATAAATTACACTGGTGAAAAATTCCACATTACCATGTATAATACTACAAATAGTGTCTCAGGATCTCCGCCAACCGTACTTAGACATGCATATCTGTATAACTTTTACAGGTATGAGGTGTTGATGGTGGGAGTTTTGCATCCAGTCTCAACAATCATTGACCACTGAGGCCAAGATAGACAGGCCCTGCAGCAGCACACAGAATGGGGATGCTGTTTACCCCATAGTGTTGGAGGTACTATCTTCAACAGGACTGCCCAGTGTTCAAAATGTGTAAAGTAGTAGCGTGTATCCTGAATCCCCCTCTTTTCAGATTGCTTTCAGAGGCAATTGACAGGCAGTGAGGAGGGGATGTGACACCACCTCACTTCCTATTTTGACCCCATTTTTGCAGCCAAACTTGTCACAACCTTGTGCATTGCATGCCGTTGCAGATGTTTGCAGCGCTTCCCTATTCACTTGAATGGGTCACTTTCAGGGGGCTTGCTGCCCGCCAATCACGACATGATGGAAAGTTTTTGCTGCAGGTGCAAAGCATCACAACTGTAGACAACCCAGTCCACTGCCTCTGTAACTTAAGGGGGGGGGGGTTGGTTGGGGGGAGGCTTTAAAAATGTTGCTCATCCTCGCATTTTACTGCCCTCCAACTGAACATCTAAACTTAGCCTTGTTTCCTGGAATCCATCTGCACTTTACTCATACATGCAGCTGAGAAAGCCCCTCCTTTCTGCACACCCTAATAACCCCATGGTGGAGCTTCAAGGGTCGCAGGGGTCACATTAGGTTTTACAGGGGGTGGAGGAAATTAAAAGAACCAATGCCCTGTACAGCTCAGCATGCAGCAGCTGAAAGCAAACTTCTCCTCCTCTCCCTCCATACAGGGAATCAGTTCCTCTAATTGCTCCCCCCCTCCCCCCCACCCACTGCACTGTTCATCCTCCCTGTGATTTATCCCCTTCCTCCCTCCCTGCAGTGCACGCTGCTGGCTTCCCTCCTCTCTCACCAGCAGCTGCAGACACACAGGGGGATCTCTTCAGGATGGAAAGCGGGAGAAGGGGCCGGTATATACTGTAGGTAGTTTACCAGCCCCTTCTTTTTCTGAATGAATACAGTGATCGATTGGTACTGATCACTCACTGTGTTCATTCATGCCTGAAGCATAGTAAACTGTTTTTACTATGTACTGTAAAACTAGCTTTGGACAGTTTTCCCTGGAAAAAATGTCTCCAAGGGATACTTCCTTAAAGTGGTTGTAAAAGCACAATATTTTTTACCTTCATGCATTGTATGCATAAAGATAAAAAACCTTCTGTGTGCAGCGGCCCCAACAATGCTTACCTAAGACCCCTCTCAATCCAGCGATGTCCATGAGAGCCTTGCCTCTCCGGGGACATGCACTCCTGATTGGCTTTTGACAGCAGCAAGAGCCAGTGGCTCCCGCTGCTGTCAATCACAGCCAGTGAGCCAATGAGGAGACAGAGGGGGCAGGGCTGATCCGCGGCTCCATGTGTGAATGGACATACAGAGCCGCAGGTTGGGAGCACGCCTGCTTGGGTGCCCCCAGAGCAATCTGTGGGGGAACCCAGCAGGCGGAAGGAGCTAGGAGCGCCAGCGGGGGGACCCGAGAAGAGGAGGATCTGGGCTAAAAGAAATCCTTGCATGTACTAAAAAAATGATATATGTATTACTTATTTACTTATTAATTACTGTGTTATCTTGAAGCAGACCTTCACCCTGAACTATTATATTGCCCTGCTTCCTCCACCCTCCCTCTCTCAATTGGATATATTTAAATATATATATATAAGTATATATATATATATATATATATATTGTAACAGGAAGTCAGCTAAATCTGGGAATGTAGTCACAGGAAGGAGATACATTTCCACCTGACTTAGAAAGTCCATTAATTAATTTAGGGTGTTGGCTACAGAGCTAGCCAGCAGGAAATTGAAAGGCCTTCACCTGTTCAGAATGAGGGAGTTAAGGCTCTATAATTTGTTCAGAGAAATTCCTATTGTTTGCTGCCTCCAGAAGCTGCATCCTGAAGCCATGTGGGCTGGGAGCAGGAGGACAGTCAGCGTGTGCCTCCCGACAGGATGTGTGGGCCTGGGAGAAGACCCCCCGGAGTGATGTGTGCCCGGGACGGTAACCAAGGGTGAATACGTCTCAAAGGTGAGAAGACGAACTGTTGATGTGAAAGAAACAAAAGGACTGTGTTGCCCTGTGAAGCTATTATAAAAGGACTATTGAGTGTCCGCTGTAGGACAAGGAAGTCTGCCCGACGGTAGGTTGGAGACAGACACTTAGGCAGGTTCCAGTTGTGAGAAGGTAGCCGCCCACAGAGGCAAGGATTTATTTTCTGTTTTATTTTATTTTGGATGTTTTGCTGCATACAGCCTGGTGAAGAAAACACCATTTAATAAACCACACTGTTTGTTTGCAAGCACTTGTCGGCTACCTCTCTGGGAAAACGCACCCCCCAAGGGGTCATCCACACCCGCCACCGAGCTAATCCCTCACATATGGTGGAGGTATGCAGTGGGCATAAGCAGAGATCCCTGCAATGGAGTGCATATGTTTGATGAACTTTGTCTGGTGCATGAGATTGCACAATCTATGTGTGCAGGAGAGAAGATCCTGACAGAAAAAAAAAAAAAAGTGTTTTAAAGAGACAGCGGTCTCAAAATTATTTGATGAACTTTGTTGTGTCTGGTGCAAGTGACTGCACTAACTGTGTGTGCAGGAAAAGAGATCTTGCAAGAGAGAGAGAAAAACTACATGTGTTAAAGAGACAGTGGTCTGAAAAATTTTTGCTGGACTGTGAAAAATTTGTTTGTGGAGTTATTGAAGATGGGGCGTTCAAAACGCCTGAAGAATGCAAAGATAGATGAAATGAGAGACCGGATTCTATGGATGGAGGGGATGTTGCCGTCTGAACCAGCCCCATCCATGCCTAAAGAGAGTCTACTAAAGAGGAAGGTTGTTGTCCCTAGCAACACTGATGAAACTGCTATGGAGACGCAGTGTGCTCAGATGAAAAGTAAGCTCAAAATGGAGGAGATGTTGAAACATCTGATTATATCAAATGCAGCTCAACAGCAAGCAAATGCAGCTCAACAGCAGGCAAATGCGGATTTTCAGCAGAGCTTTGCAGCTCAACAAAAGGCTCATCAAGAGAGCATGGCAGGCTGGAAACAGAGACGCCAGCAGCCAATGGAGGCCATCGGTTTGGAGGAAACCGAGTATGTGTGCAGGGCTGAGTTGGATGCCTTGCAACGGAAAATGGAAGAAAAGGAACAAGCCTTGGAATTGCTTAAAATGGAGCATAGAAACTTGCAGGAAATGAATGAACTACTCAAGTCTCATGTGTTACAGTGGGAAGAATCCACTGCTCTTCTTTTGGTCGAGTTGCAAAAACGCAGAGAGACTATAATGGAGAAAGATACCATCCTCATGGAAAAGGAAAGTGAAATTCAGACTTTGCAGAAGCAAAGTATGGTTGATATGTTGGAGTTGCGTAATCAGCTGGAAAAAAGTCTTCAGTGTTTGGAAGTTACAAAAATAGACCTGCAGGAGTCGCAGGAACAGAATGTCGCTCTGAAAACGACATTGTCTCTCAGCGACAACGAGAAAAGTGAAAGAGAGGCTAAATTACTGAGTACTGTGTATGAGCTCACCACTTTGAGCAATGTGGTAGATGAATTACGTGCAGACTGTGAAAGTTGGAAAGGTGAAGCCCAACGTTTCCAGCAGCAGTTAAAGGAGAAAGAAGCCTGTGTGGCAGAATTACATTCTTATTCCCAGATGCTAGCCAATGAGGTGAAGGCTCTTATGCAGGGAAAAGGAGATTGTGAACATAAGAGGGAAAAAGTAGAGGCACAGCTTCTGGAATCGCAAGTCAAGGTGTCAGAAGGTGACCGATTGTGTGCTAAGCTGTCAGAGAAGGCAAACCGACTGCAGGTTGAGTTGGACAATGTTACAAATCAGCTTTCTCAAGCAGACAGCAAATCTAGAGAAATTGCGGAAGATTTTTCTATCTTGGAATTGCAGCTGCAAGACACGCAGGAACTCTTACAGGAAGAGAGGTGTCAAAGGCTGAGTTTTAGCACAAAGCTCAAACAAATGGAAGATGAGAAAAATGGCTTCCTGGAACAATTAAAAGAGGAGGCGGAAGCAAAGAAAAACCTATCAGAGCAAGTCGCAACATTGCAAGCTCAGATAGCGGATATGAAAAAACGCATGGAAGAAAGCGTTGGTTCATTACAGTGTGTTGAAGATGTGAAAAAGAAGTTTGATCAGATGCTTGGTGAAGAGAAGACTGTGTCTGCAAAATATGCAGAAGAACGCGCACGTGCAGAAACGGAGGTGCGTGATAACGAGAGCAAAGCCCTGTTCTTGGCTCGCTCTTTGGAGGAAGCTCTAGAGTGTAAGGCTGAACTAGAAAGTGTTAAACAGCTGCGTACAGAAATGGAAGAATTGGTCAGCTCCAAGGATGATGTTGTGAAAAGCGTTCAGGAGCTAGAAAAGTCTAAGCGAGCCTTAGAACAGCAAGTAGAAGAGATGAAGATTCCGTTGCAGGAACTGGAAGAGGAATTCCAGGCAACAGAGGATCTGTCCCAAAGAGGGGATAGTGTGCCTGATGCAGTTTTTAAAAGGATCAGTGTTTTGGGGTCTGTCCTGAGTGAGCCTCAGAAATGTGATGACACGTGGCTTGAATCACCCCTTTGGAATAAACCGTTCCTTCAAAAACTTCAAGCATTGGAAAATGTATCATTAGAACTTCAGCAAATAAAGGAGTTGTGTAAGAAATGTGATGATTTCTCAGTTCAGGCTGAAAACCTAGTGGAGAAAACTAAAGCGGAGAAAACTAAAGCAAGTGATATAAATCTGGGAGGAAAAAGCAAACGCCACCTAGTGGAGAAAACTAAGGCTGTTGGTGAAAACGTGAAGCAAATGAATTTCAAGTGCCTTTCAGAGAATATTTCTAAAATGAAACTGGTGAAAGACGGGTGGCAGAAGTTTGATCGTGATCTTGAGATGCATTCCATGTGGAATTCAGATAGAGAAAAAGAACTAGGTGACCTTGAGCGGTCAAATAGTTCAGCAGAAAGTGCATTGAAGAAACCTGTAAAAGAATGTGTTGCAGTTCCATGCTTCTTCACTGATGCAGAGAGGAGGTCTATAATGGATACCACCCAGATCGCTGGGTTCAACTGTGTTGTTGCCTTTGACCCCTATGTTGGTGGAAGGAAAGTTGATGATGTTCTGGTTGGCTTCTTCTGTGAAGAGTTTGGCAAGAAATATAAACTCAATATCAAATCAAATAGTAGGCCTTTACTGCGACTCGCTCAGGAGGGCGAAAAGTTTAAGAAGTTGATGAGTGCAAATGCTTCAGATCTGCCTATGAATATGAAATGTTTGAATGATATTGATATCTCTGGGAAAAGGAACAGGGGTCACTTTGAAGAAATATGTGACAGCCTGTTGTCTCAATTGGAAAATCCTCTGCACAGCATCTTAGAGCAAGCAAAGCTCAAGAAGGAAGATCATTCCCTTTTACAACAAAAAGTCAATGATTGTGTACAGCTGTATGGAGAGGCAACTCAAGTCACAGAGGGATGTCAAGAGTCCCTACTTGGAACAAAGCTTAGTGAAGCAAAGGTTCTCAAAGTTTTGTGGAAAACATTTATGGATTGCAGAGAGAGGCGTCTTAAGAATGTTGAAGACATTAAGACTAGCCCAATTGAGTTGCCTATGGATCACGGTCCTCCATGGTGGATTGGACAGACGGTTATGAGGGACAAGCTGTCTGACATTTATGAGAAAGCTGTCAATGAAGATGACAGAAACGAGAAGGAGCAAAATGATGCCAAAAATGCAGTTGAAGAATGTGTATATGAGATGAGAGACAAACTGTGTGGCATTTATGAGAAATCTGTCAATGAAGATGACAAAACAGTTTCATCCGGAAGCTTGAGGATAATAGGAGGCTTATTAGTGAGTCAGCAGTGCCTGACACATGCGTGCCTGGAAATATGTGTCCCAACCCTAGGGTTGAAACAAGAGGGGGGGGTATGTAACAGGAAGTCAGCTAAATCTGGGAATGTAGTCACAGGAAGGAGATACATTTCCACCTGACTTAGAAAGTCCATTAATTAATTTAGGGTGTTGGCTACAGAGCTAGCCAGCAGGAAATTGAAAGGCCTTCACCTGTTCAGAATGAGGGAGTTAAGGCTCTATAATTTGTTCAGAGAAATTCCTATTGTTTGCTGCCTCCAGAAGCTGCATCCTGAAGCCATGTGGGCTGGGAGCAGGAGGACAGTCAGCGTGTGCCTCCCGACAGGATGTGTGGGCCTGGGAGAAGACCCCCCGGAGTGATGTGTGCCCGGGACGGTAACCAAGGGTGAATACGTCTCAAAGGTGAGAAGACGAACTGTTGATGTGAAAGAAACAAAAGGACTGTGTTGCCCTGTGAAGCTATTATAAAAGGACTATTGAGTGTCCGCTGTAGGACAAGGAAGTCTGCCCGACGGTAGGTTGGAGACAGACACTTAGGCAGGTTCCAGTTGTGAGAAGGTAGCCGCCCACAGAGGCAAGGATTTATTTTCTGTTTTATTTTATTTTGGATGTTTTGCTGCATACAGCCTGGTGAAGAAAACACCATTTAATAAACCACACTGTTTGTTTGCAAGCACTTGTCGGCTACCTCTCTGGGAAAACGCACCCCCCAAGGGGTCATCCACACCCGCCACCGAGCTAATCCCTCACAATATATATATATATATATGTGTATATATAGTATCTCACAAAAGTGGGCATGGAGTTCACCAGAGCTTCACAGGTTGCCACTGAAGTCCTCTTCTACTCCTCCATGACGACATCACTGAGCTGTGGATGTTAGAGACCTTGCGCTCCTCCATCTTCCGTTTGAGGATGCCCCACAGATGCTCAATAGGGTTTAGGTCTGGAGACATGCTTGGGCAGTTCACTTTACCCTCAGCTTCTTTAGCAAGGCAGTGGCTGACTTGGAGGTGTGATTGGGGTCGTTATCATGTTGGAATACTGCCCTCCGAAGAGAGGGGATCATGCTCTGCTTCAGTATGTCACAGTGCATATTGGCATTCAAGGTTCCCTCATTGAACTGTAGCTCCCCAGTGCCAGCACCACTCATGCAACCCCAGTCCATGACACTCCCACCACCATGCTTGACTGTAGGCAAGACACACTTGTCTTTGTACTCCTCACCTGGTTGCCAGCACACGATTGGCACCATCTGAACAAAACACGTTTATCTTGGTCTTGTCAGACCACAGGACATGGTTCCAGTAATCCATGTCCTTAGTCTGCTTGTCTTCAGCAAACTGTTTGCAGGCTTTCTTTTGCATCAT
This sequence comes from Pelophylax lessonae, assembly GCF_965119305.1. NCBI lineage: Eukaryota > Metazoa > Chordata > Amphibia > Anura > Ranidae > Pelophylax > Pelophylax lessonae. The sequence goes on along the minus strand of NC_138770.1, from coordinate 61,977,543 downwards.
CTTTAGAAGAGGCTTCCTTCTGGGATGACAGTCATGCAGACCAATTTGATGCAGTGTGCGGCGTATGGTCTGAGCACTGACAGGCTGACCCCCCCCCCCCCCCCACCCCTTCAACCTCTGCAGCAATGCTGGCAGCACTCATACATCTATTTCCCAAAGACAACCTCTGGATATGACGCTGAGCACAGGCACTAAACTTCTTTGGTCGACCATGGCAAGGCCTGTTCTGAGTGGAACCAGTCCTGTTAGCTGTATAGTCTTGGCCACTGTGCTGCAGCTCAGTTTCAGGGTCTTGGCAATCTTCTTATAGCCTAGGCCATCTTTATGTAGAGCAACAATTAGTTTTTTTCAGATCCTCAGAGGGTTCTTTGCCATGAGGTGCCATGCTGAACTTCCAGTGACCAGTATGAGGGAGTGAGAGCGATAACACCAAATTTAACACACCTGCTCCCCATTCACACCTGAGACCTTGTAACACTAACGAGTCACATGACACCGGGGAGGGAAAATGGCTAATTGGGCCCAATTTGGACATTTTCACTTAGGAGTAGTGATATATATATATATATATATATATATATATATATATTTTTTTTTTTTTTTAAGAAAGCAAGAATGATGTTTGTGTCCCCCTTTGCCAGAAATTATGGGTTAAAATAAAATAAATGTGGCGCTACCTCCAAGGTGCTATTAATCAACTCACATTAAAGAAAATCAGCTTGTGCTAAAAACAAGTACAAACGTCAGTTAAATAAATAAATACAATTCATGAAAAAAAAGATTAAATATAATATCCCTACTGGGCAGTGATTCCAAATCACCTGTGCTGTAAAAAAATTCTAGTAGTAAAAAGGGAATAGGCAAATATAGCTTCCCTTACTCTGTGTGAAATCCGCACAGCACTTCGATGGATATATGACATGATTAGAAGTAATATAGAAAAGTGTCCATAAACATAATTGGATAAAACACAGTTTATTAACGAATAGCAAACCGAGAGTCCATTTCAATCAATTGTGCACATTATAAAAATAATATGGTAATTGATAGAAGAATGTGAAGTATGAAAAATGATAATTCAAGTGCAAATAAATGTCAGCTCTTAAGGTGTTGTGGTCACACTCCCTTTTACCATTCAGAGTCACCCCAGTGTGTTCTAGTAGCTCACTTCAAGTAGAGACCACAGGGGTCTAACAGCGCTTTTGATGTATACAAATCTTGCAGCAGGTGACTATATAATCTCCTCTCCTCAGATCACAGACCCAGGATGGGCTGAGTGGAGCAGTTTTTAGATAGTTAATATCTCTCCCAATATGCCGTCACAGTCCTCCTTTCCTCCCTTCAGTGAGGGCCACACGAGATAAAGGAAATCTCCACTGTGCAGTATTTAGTATAAAAAAAGATTTACTCAACAGCAGTAACTTACATTTAGGTAAAAGACAATCAGCATCAATAAGTATCGAAACTGGAAGTGACGTCACCCGGCTGCTACCGACGCGTTGCGTCACAGATCACGTGACTTTCTCAAGGGCTGAGAAAGGGCCCCTCAGAAAGTCACGTGATCTGTGATGCAACGCAGCACAATATTTTTACAAACCAAAAGCGCTGTTAGACCTTTTTGGTCTCTACTTGAGGTGAGCTACTAGAACACACTGGGTGTACTCTGGATGGTGAAAGGGAATGTGACTACAACACCTTAAGAGCTGACGTTTATTTGCACTTGGATTATCCTTTTGTAAACTTCACATTCTTCTATCAATTGATTAAAATGGACCCTCAAAAATTCAATCATTTTTTTCATGAATATTATTTAATCATTCAACTGCTATTTGCATTTATTTTTAACACAAGCTGATTTACTTTACTGTAAATTGATTAGTACCGTGTTTACCCAATAATAAGACCAGGTCTTGTATTAATTTTGGCTACAAAAACACACTAGGGCTTATTTTTAGAGGATGTCTTATCTATGTTCCCTGTCTTCTCTCCCCCTCTCCCTCTGTCAGCTCAGGAGTCATCATTATGACATCTTTAACCCTAAAAATAAACCTTAGTTCAAGTTATTGTAAAAATATGTAATCCGTTTTGTAATAAGATTATATAATGTTCAGTGAGTCTCCTTTTGTAACATTATTGCAGAAAATATCTTATTTACAGTGCCACTAGGCGCTCATGTAATCCACCGGAGCACTTCTTCCCGACTCCGAGCACTGCCGAGGGAAGGGCCAAGATCCCCGCTGACGTTAGCCCCGCTCCGAGCACTTCAGAGGGAGGGGCCTCTGACGTCAGTCGGGAGGAGAGGAAAAGATCTTTGGCGGGTCACGTGAGTGCCCATCGGCGCTGTAAATAAGGTATATTCCACAATAAAGTTATAAAGTAGACACACTGGACATTATATAATCTTTTTATAAAACAGATTATATATTTTTACAAGGACTTTACTAGGGCTTATTTTCAGGGTAGGGCTATAGGTATATTGTAGCCCACCCTGAAAATCACGCTATGTCTTATTTTCGGGGAAACACGGTAGCACCTTGGAGGTAGCGCCACATTTATTTTATTTTTAACTTAATATTGTTTCATGTGGGGACACATTTGAGTGTTGGCTGCTTCCTGGTCTTCATTTAGTGTGTTGGTTATGCACAAGTTATCTATTTATTTACCATGTGCAGATGTGCAACAGGGCTTCAGGTTCCGGGTGAGTCCTGGGGCGCATCTGCACACGTGTGGGTTTCCCAGAACATCTGCGCAAGCGTGCAAGGATAGCTATTATGGATGTCCCAAACCTTTGCCATCTTTGTGCATCTCTGGCTTTGCCAGAGATCTTCAGTGCATCTGTGAATGTGCCATGATGGCGTTACCGGGAGAGAACCAGTAAAGAGGGGACTGGATTTCCTCTTTAAGTAATGGCAAAGATAATACTGAATAAACTGACCTATAACAGAGGTGTATAAATTCCTCTCATCCATAGGGGGTGTACCAGATAATTCTAGCATCTAGAACAATGTTTCTCAACCAAGATTCCTTGGAACCCTAGGGTTCCTCCAGAGGTAGCTAGGGGTTCCTTGAGCAATGGGCAGTTTCTGCCTCTCAGATAAGTTCCCCTGACACCATTGATATTTTTAGCTATCTGGAAGAAGGTAATTCTTCCCAATGTCCACAAGTGTAAGGAGCATTCATCCCACTGACCATCACACTAATGTATCATGAGTTGTAGTTATAGTCATTAATATTAGCAGGAGTTCCCTGAGACCTGAAAATTATTTCAAGAGTTCCTCTGTGTTGAAAAGTTTGAGAAAGGCTGGTCTAGAGGAAGCCAACCGATATGTATGTAGATCTGTGAAATTATGGCTGTTAAAAAATATTTGCAAATAATTTTATAAAACATTTTATTTTTCTGTTTTTCGCGTAGACTGAAGAAAAATTTTCTTATGATGGATCATCTGCTGGATACCACTTTTCTCCTGGCCGAGAAACTGGACAAGGCCTCCCAAGACCTGGACCTCCTAATGGAAAAACAGCTGGAAAGGACAACCACCCTGGTCTACAGAAACAACCTCAAATCTTGACCGCAACTTCCCCAATGGGCCGCCCAACCTCACTGTGACAAGATGGCCGACTCACCTCACTTTCACTAAAAGAACTTCTGTCCTATGGATACTGTTTTGAAATCAGGAGCCATTTAAATAAGTAAATATAACCAATGTCGTATATTTTTATACAGTCTTCCAGCACTGGCATCGTATCCTACTATCCCTCAATAATACAATCATGGAGGGGAGGGAGCAGAAGGACAGTGCGGTCTATACAGAGAAGTAAACCACACAGGCGGCAGGAATGAGATACTCTGGAGGGGGGTCAGATCACATGCAGCCTGCTCATTCTGAGTTTACTCTGCTTACATTTCAGAGAAGAGGAAAACAAACTGATATAATCATCTATTGTCTAGTTATTCACCTGGAAAAAAATATGTTTAATGTAAAAAATCTTGTTTTAAAAAATGTTTTAACCTTTATAATCATATATACTGATGACAAGATGCAGCTACTGCATGTATACTCACATGAAAGATTATCATTGCTGGTAGTAGTCCTTTGTGTACAAGCTGACTGCCTGAAAACAATTCAGCCCAGGGGGCAAGTACAAACCAGAGGCCCATGGTGCAGCAACTCGGCCCTCCTCCCACTCTCCATCTTCTTGGCCTCCTCCTGACCCCCAATCCAGGCTGAAGCTCCGCTCTAGGTACTCTCTACTCACTGGCCAAATATGGGTTCCCGACCGGGCTACCGGGGGGGGGTTGAGGGGAGCTCAGGGGAGGGCTGGCAGCCTTAGGCCTAGGGGGCAAGTCCAGTCAAGGGGCCCACTGAACCATTGAATCAGCTCACCATCCATGCCTACCTGGTTTTATAACAGATATTGATGTTTTGAAGCATGACAAACATGTTGCAATGTGGTAACATCATTTAACGTTAATAGCAACAAAGGAGGTTTAACAAAAATAATGCATCAATGCAGCCTCACTAGTGCCCATCAGTGCAGCCTCATCAGTGCCCATTAATGCAGTCTCACAAGTGCCCATCAATGTAGCCTCACCAGTGCCCATTAGGGCAGCCTCACCAGTGCCCATTAATGCAGCCTCATCAGTGCCACTCAGCCTGATCAGTGCCAATCAATGCAGCCTCACCAGTGCCCATTAATCTACCCTTACCAGTGTCCATCAATGCAGCCTCACCAGTGTCCATCAATGCAGCCTGATCAGTGCCCATCAATGCAGCCTCACCAGTGCCCATCAATGCAGCCTCACCAGTGCCAATCAATGCAGCCTGATCAGTGCCCATCAATGCAGCCTTATCAGTGCCCATCCACTCAGCCTCACCCGTGCCCGTCAATGTAGCCTGTTCAGTACCCATCAGCTCAGCCTCACCAGTGAACATCAGTGCAGCCTATCGGTGTCCCTCAGTGCATCCTATCAGTGTGCGTAGAATGTATGAAGGTAAAAAACCTTCAGCCTTTACAACCACTTTACCTGTTTGGGGGGGGGGTTAATATACTATGCTATTTGTAATATGCAGCATGGAGGGGGTTAATGTATTGCCACTGGTCACTAATGCCTCAGTGACCAATGGCAATACATTAAAAAAAGTTAACCACTACAGTAGGATCACACAGATAAGACACAGCAGTGCAGCAATGCTATCAGCTTCTGTTCACTCACTTGTCCATGGTAGTGGATGCTCCCAGCAGGTCACAGAGGCAGCACCCCTCCTCTTCCATCCCATGCTCCTGGCCTCTGAATAACACACGCCAGGCGGGGCCTAGGAAGCTCCTGTTGGGCGGAGATCACACTGCCTGACAGGGAAGTGACTGTGTTAGTATTGTGTCGGCCAGGTGCAGGAGCGCACATACCGCTCTGCTGCAGCTCTGCAAATATAACATTGTGTAGTGGCGGCCGGCAGCTGTATACAGTGTCTGGCCCCTACATTAATCCAGCCCTGAGTGCAACTTTTTTACCCGACACCAGAGCAGCCTGGGGGGAAATTGCCACCCTGCCCCTCTTCCCAGTCCTCCCCTGAGTACAGAGACCTCATTGTCATGTTCCAGCACATCCCAAAGGTGCTCTATTGGATGAGATGTGGTGAGTGTGGAGGCCATTAGAGTACAGTGACCTCATTGTCACTGTGAAGAACCCAGTGGTGAGATGATTTGAGCTTTGTGACATGGTGCATTATCCTGCTGGAAGGAGCCATCAGAAGATGGGGACACTGTAGTCATAAAGGGATGGACATGGTCAGCAACAATACTCAGGTAGGCCGTGGTAATTAAACGATGCTCAGTTGGAACTAAGGGGCTAAAAGTGTGCCAAGAAAATATCCCCCACACCATTACACCACCAGCCTTACCATTGATACAAGGCAGGATGGATCCATGCTTTCATGTTGTCACACCAAATTCTGACCCTACCATCTAAATGTCGCAGCTGAAATCAAAACTCATCAGACCCGGCAACATTTTTCCAATATTCTATTGTTCAATTTTGGTGAGTCTGTGCGAATTGTAGCTTCAGTTTCCTGTTCTTAGCTGACAGGAGTGGCACCTGGTGTGGTATTCTGCTGCTTTAGCCCATTTGCTTCAAGGTTCAACGTGATGTGCATTCAGAGATGGTATTCTGCACACCTTGGGTGTAACGAGTGGTTATTTGAGTTACTGTTGCCTTTCTATCCTCTCGAACCAGTCCGCCCATTCTCCTCTGACATCAACAGGGCATTTTCCTCTAAACAACTGCCACTCACTGGATATTTTCTCTTTTTCCCACCATTCTCTGTAAACCCGAGAGATGGTTGTGTGTGAAAATCCCAGTAGATCAGCAGTTTTTGAAATACTCAGACCAGCCCGTCTGGCACCAAAAACCATGCCACGGCATGTTCAACGTCACTTAAATCCACTTTCTTCCCCATTCTGATGCTCAGTTTTAACTTCAGTAAATAGTCTTGACCACGTCTGGATGCCTAAATGGATTGAGTTGCTGCCATGTGATTGGCTGATTAGCAATTTGTGTTGCCAATCTATTAAGCAGATGTACCTAAGATAGTGGCCAGTGAGTGTATATATATATATATATATATATATATATATATATATATATATATATAGTATATTACACACAGTACAGCACAGTACACACCATGAAAAATGCAGACTTTTTCGACATATCTGAACCGGTAAAATTTAGGTACTCATTTAGACAATGCCAACAGATAAAGGTGATACACTTGAAAAAATAATACAGAAAATGGATTTAGTGAATTTACTTGCATTCAATAAGAAAAATGCAGATTTGTCGTATTGCAAAAAATAAGTACACCCCTAGATTGACCACCACCAAATCCATAAAAATTCAAAAACGTGGGTGTTCAAGATTAGGAGTAAATAGTTAGAACATCCTTAGAGGGTATTCATGTGGGTCTAGGGTCTGGTGTTCTCTATGCTACTGAGATGTGTGCTGTGCCCAGAAGATTATTGTCTTGGGAGACCAGAGATTAGGTCTCCTGCAATACCAGACAGAGCTTTCTTTTGTGGCAGAGCTGTGCACATTTCCAGAACGGATGGAAAAAAATGCAAACCCTTTGGATAGTAAAAAGGTCCTAAAATACAGTATGTACTCCATCTGTGCATTTAGCTGTTTTTGTTTTAAAGATTAGCATATTTGATATGTTAAAGATTAGTTTCCGTTAATCATTTTGGTAATAAAATTTTTCCTTCTAAACTGATTTCTTGCTGGGGCTCCTATATACTCCCATATACTGGCAATATCCTGCTACTCAATGTCAGATATAGTGTCTTGAAAAAGTATTCATACCCCTTAAAATCTTCCACATTTTGTCATGTTGCAACCAAAAATGTAAATGTATTTTATTGGGATTTTATGGGATAGACCATAGAAACATAAAAACATAGAATGTGTCGGCAGATAAGAACCATTTGGCCCATCTAGTCTGCCCAATATATCTGAATCCTATGAAAAGTCCCTGGCCCTATCTTATATGAAGGATAGCCTTATGCCTATCCCATGCATGCTTAAACTCCTTCACTGTATTTGCAGCTACCACTTCTGCAGGAAGGTTATTCCATGCATCCACTACTCTCTCAGTAAAGTAATACTTCCTCATATTACTTTTAAACCTTTGCCCCTCTAATTTAAAACTGTGTCCTCTTGTGGTAGTTTTTCTTCTTTTAAATATGCTCTCCTCCTTTACCGAGTTGATTCCCTTTATGTATTTAAAAGTTTCTATCATATCCCCTCTGTCTCTTCTTTCTTCCAAGCTATACATGTTAAGGTCCTTTAACCTTTCCTGGTAAGTTTTTTCCTGCAATCCATGTACTAGTTTAGTAGCTCTTCTCTGAACTCTCTCTAGAGTATCTATATCCTTCTGGAGATATGGCCTCCAGTACTGCGCACAATACTCCAAGTGAGGTCTCACCAGTGTTCTGTACAGCGGCATAAGCACTTCTCTCTTTCTACTGCTTATACCTCTCCCTATACATCCAAGCATTCTGCTGGCATTTCGTGCTGCTCTATTACATTGTCTTCCCACCTTTAAGTCTTCTGAAATAATTACTCCTAAATCCCTTTCCTCAGATACTGAGGTCAGGACTGTGTTAAATATTCTATATTCTGCCCTTGGGTTTTTACGCCCCAGGTGCATTATCTTGCACTTATCCACATTAAATTTCAGTTGCCAGAGTTCTGACCATTCTTCTAGTTTTCCTAAATCCTTTTCCATTTGGCGTTTCCCTCCAGGAACCAACACAAAGTGGCACATAATTGTGAAGTGGAAGGAAAATGATAAATGGTTTTCAACATTTTTTACAAATAAATATCTAAAAAGTGTGGAGTGCATTTGTATTCACCCTCCTTTACTCTGATACCCCTAACTAAAATCTAGTGGAACCAATTGCCTTCAGAAGTCTCCTAATTAGTAAATAGAGTCCACCGGTGTGTAGTTTAATCTCCGTATTAACACAGCTGTTCTGTGAAGCCCTTAGAGGTTTGTTGGAGAACCTTAGTGAACAAACAGCACCATGAAGGCCAAGGAACACACCAGACAGGTCAGGGATAAAGCTGTGGAGAAGTTTAAAGCAGGGTTAGATTGTAAAAAAAATATCCCAAGCTTTGAACATCTCATGGAGCACTGTTCAATCCATCATCCGAACATGGAAAGAGTATGGCACAACTGCAACCCTACCAAGACATGGTTGTCTACTTAAAATGACAGGCCGGGCAAGGAGAGCATTCATCAGAGAAGCAGCCAAGAGGCCCATGGTAACTCTGGAGGAGCTGCAGAGATCCACAGCTCAGGTGGGAGAATCTGTCCACAGGATAACTATAAGTCGTGAACTCCACAAATCTGGCCTTTATGGAAGAGTGGCAAGAAGAAAGCCATTGTTGAAAGAAAGTCATATAAATTCACATTTGCAGTTTGCGAGAAGCCATGTGGGGGACACAGCAAACTCTGATCAGATGAGACCAAAATTGAACTTTTTGGCCTAAAAGGAAAACGCTATGTGTGGAGGAAAACTAACACTGCACATCACCCTGAACACACCATTCCCACTGTGAAACATCATGTTGTGGAGATGCTTTTCTTCAGCAGGGACACTGAAGATGGTCACCTTCCAGCACGACAACGACGCTAAACATACAGCCAGAGCTACAATGGAATGGTTAACATCAAAGCGTAGAATGGCCCAGTCAAAGTCCAGACCTAAATCCAATTGAGAATCTGTGGCAAGACTTGAAAATTGCTGTTCACAGACGCTCTCCATCCAATCTGACAGAGCCTGAGCTATTTTGAAAAGAAGAATGGGCAAAAATGTCCCTCTGTAGATGCAAAGCTGATAGAGACATCCTCAAAAAGTCTTGCAGCTGTAATTGCAGGGAAAGGCAGTTTTACAAAGTATTGACTCCGGGGGGTGAATACAAATGCACACCACACTTTTCACAGATTTATTTGTAAAAAAAAAAAATTGAAAACCATTTATCATTTTCCTTCCACTTCACATTTATGTGCCACTTTGTGTTGGTCTATCACATAAAATCCCAATAAAATACATTTACGTTTTTGGTTGTAACATGACAAAATGTGAAAAATTTCAAGGGGTATGAATACTTTTTAAAGGCACTGTATATATACTATGATCAAGCGTTTGGAAAATCAATCCAAAAGATGTATTGGAAGCATAGAGAACCTTATGATGACTTGCACATATTGAATTACACTGGAAGTACGTCGGCCACACAAAGGTTTCATTCTTCTTAAGGTAAATGTTGTACTATATCTGCCATGTTTTGTCTTCAGATATTCATCTTTTCATTCCATATAAATGCAAATTTGCACTGTGAATTTACCGGCCTTATGAAAGCACCAGTGATGACGAATCAGATTTAAATGTACATCATGTACTCGCCGTAATGTTATGTATTCATCCAGAGGAAAGCAAGAACGCAGCGTCGGGAATGGATGGAGGTGTGAATAATGGGCCCATTGTACCGGGGGTTCACAATTGCCGGAATGTTAGCAGTCATTGGAAAAAGAGTCGAAGCCAGTAAAAGTATGCCAAACTCAATATCTATTATATACACTATATTTTCAAAATTATTGGGACACCTGCCTTTATACGCACATGAACTTTAATGGCATCCCAGTCTTAGTCCGTAGGGTTCAATATTGAGTTGGCCCACCCTTTGCAGCTATAACAGCTTCAACTCTTCTGGGAAGGCTGTCCACAAGGTTTAGGAGTGTGTCTATGGGAATGTTTCACCATTCTTCCAGAAGCGCATTTGTGTGGTCAGGCACCGATTTTGGGCAAGAAGGCCTGGCTGGCAGTCTCCACTCAAATTCATCCCAAAGGTTTTCTATCAGACCTTGTTTGTGCATTGGTGTGCAGTCATGTTGAAACAGAAAGAGGCCAACCCCAAATTTGTTCCCATAAAGTTGGGAGCATGAAATTGTTCAAAATTTCATGGTATGCTGACGCCTCAAGAGTTCCCTTCACTGGAACTAAGGGGCCAAGCCCAACCCCTAAAAAAACAACCCCACACCATAATCCCCCCCTTCACCAAATGATTCGGACCAGTGCACAAATCAAGGTCTATAAAGACATCGATGAGCAAGTTTGTGGGGGGGGGGGGGGGGGTAGCTTAACTGGCCTGCACAGAGTCCTGACCACATCCCGATAGAGCACCTTTGGGATAAATAGGAACGCAGACTGTGAGCCAGGCCTTCTTGTCCAACATCATTGCCTGACCTCACAAATACGCTTCTGGGAGAATGGTCAAACTTTACCATAGACACACTCCTAAACCTTGTGGACAGTCTTCCCAGAAGAGTTCCCTCATTTACAAGTCCTGAAAAACTTGCAATTGCAGTGTGCAACCGAACTTTGCAAATTGCGCAGTCTATTTGCCTTTAGTAAATCAACCCCAAAAAGTCCTCCTAGCTCTGCCCGCTGTCCTGAAATGAGGAATGAACCTCCTATTTTTGGGATGTGTGATGGAATAAGACATGTGAAGGTCTTCTGTTCTACGAAGGCTTTGCTGCTTCGGTGGGAGAGTTTTTTGATGTCTTCAGTTGAGTTTGGTGCACTTGTGAACTAATAAAAGGGTCTTGCTCAATTTCTAGTTGCACTGAGTATTAAGTATTTCAGGAGAGGAGAGTTATGCCTCGTACACACACACCGATTGTTGGCCGACCGATCGGCCCTCTTTTGTCCAGTGTTGTTGTGTTGGTTGAAATGTGCTCTAGACTGCACACAAATTTTTTCAGCCAACAACAACCAACTTCAGAAGTGATGTCATGTGATGGTTGACTTTCCGTGTGTTTTTTCTTCTCTGAGCATGCCCAGTCTTGCTCATCTGATTTTTGTCTGCCGAAATCTGTACTGACTGATGAACAATCGGCCCTTCTGTTGAAGGCCAACAAACATTTTATAGCATGCACACCAGATTTTGTTCGGCCGAAAAGTCGCAGTCGGTTGTCGGAAGCATCATACTAACAAGCCGACAATCGGCCGATCGGACGTTGGCCGAAAATTCACGGCCAACAATCGGTGCGTGTGTACGAGGCTTTAGATAGAGGAAAGAGTTAAGTCCTCCAGCAGAGCATAGTATTTCAGGAGAGGAGAGTTAGAGGAAGGAGCAGAGTCCTCCAGCACTGCAGAGTATTTCAAGATACTAGGGTTTGATAGAGGAAGGAGCAGAGTTCTCCAGCATGAGAGGCAAGGAAGGCAGACATGTTCAAAGTCCAGTCTGTGTGTCAACCAGGCCTCCATAGATACAGTGTACTGAATGAGCATTGTCACCCTAGGACAGGAAGTTGTTACTAGAAGGTTTACCAGGTAAAAATTATGGAGTAAAAAAGCCTAAAAAAAGAAAGCTAATACAACCACCACAATATAATACATTTTTGGTTCTAGATACACTTTAAGTTCCAGTTTAATGTCCAAAAATTGTGAAAATTGAAGTATTTTTAGTTTATCTGCCTGCATACATGTAATACAATATATTGTTTTTTTTTTTTTTTTTTTTTATTTCATGTCTTTTGGAAAATTGTGGCTACAGACGAATATTATTTCAGTTGAGACCGGACCACAACAATTATTGTGTCTTGTTCTTGTGACTCTTGTACTCAGATCTGTACAACAAAAATAAAATGTATATTTTGTTTGCCGAGGACATGCATTGTGCATCTCTTTGGCGGTCGCCACTCACGTTAAGCGCAGATGTGCTGTGCCGTCCAGACCTTTGACCTATTGTGCCGCTTTTACCCAGACACCTCTTGCGCGACCGCAGCAATCTCGGGTGAGAAGAAGAAATTTTGTCGGAAAGGCTCCGCTCTTAGCTCAATGACACATCCCCTCCCATCGCTAAGTAATTTTCTCATCATTCCGATAGAAGATCTCCCGGTAAACAGAGAGCTTTGTTGATTACAACATTATACGGAGCGTCACGGGATTTACTTTGCCATCTTGTCTGACATAGATTAAGACACAACGCTCGTTAAGTTGAAAGTGTAAAAAATGGTTCTCTCTCTCCGGTATGAATTAAAGATAAAAAACAAATTAAGAATCAGTCTTAGAATTCAATTTCGGAATGCACTAATGAGTCTCGATGATTAACACGGGAAGAGTGCACATCAAAGTACATCCCAATCAGGAGGAAAGTCAACAGGAAACTTACAAAAGAGTTAGATTTATGAAAGTTTTAGGGTGTTGCAGTGCACCATTGCGCCTTATGGCATGCGTTAACACCCTCCAAGGTTCATTTTTATTTTATCCCTTTCTTACCTGGTCCACTGCATTGAGCCATAAGAGTTTTCTCACTCGCCCAGCATTGTCCAGGTGTAACCCTCTAATAGCTGCCCAAACCAGGTACCATACCACATCTTATTTGTGACATCATCAGAAGGCCTGCAATCTACTGATGACGCTGCACTGTGCATACCTCCTGGAATGGCATGGTGTGGCTATCCCTGGAGGCTTCAGGAACGGGAGGAGAGGGGCTCATTTTTGCCTAGGTGATAATGGCTTCCCATTCTCAACAACTACACCTGGGCAGGGCAGCCATCAAGGGGAGACAGCCCATACACATGTAGAGGGCCCGGGCATCCTGAGGGGCCCAGCCGCTCAGCAGGGTCAGGAGATGGGAGGAGCACCTGCCCTTGGTGCATTCTTTCCATGTGGGTGCAGGGGCGCTGCGAGGCCCTGGGGAATGTTGGTGGTCAAGCCTTGGGGGCCCAGGCCTAAAGCTTTGTAAGGGGCCCCGAATTTTCTGATGGCTGCCCTGCACCTGGGAGACATGACAGCCCAGCTGAAAATAATGGCCCTGCTGTTAGGCAGCCAGAGCCCACTATACTTTACCTAGCACCTACTTTGTAGGGTGCTACATATATATATATATATATGTATATATATATATATATATATATATATTGTGTATAAACAGTGCACCTGGAAAGTATTAACAGTGCTTTACTTTTTCCATATTCTGTTATGTTGCAGCCTTATTCCAAAAATTCATTATTTTACTCAAAATTCTACAAACATTACCCTATAATAACAATGTGAAAGAAGTTTGTTTGAGATCTTTGCAAATTTATTAAAAAAAAAAAAAAAAGAAAAAAAAAAAGGAAAAAAATCCCAAGTACGTAAGTATTCAAAGCCTTTGCCATATAAGAAACTGGGGGGGGGGGGGGGGGGGGGTCTCCACCGGATCAAAACCACATTGTTGAAGGGAGATTACATGGTAACCATGGTACTCCTATCATTTTAATGTACCTTATCATCAAAGCTGAATGTTTGATACAATCCCGTGACAGAGGTAATGGCCATGACACTCAAAATTGAGCTCAGATGAATCCTGTTTCCACTGATCATCCTTGAAAGGTTTCTACAACTTGATTGGACTCCACCTGTGGTAAATTCAGTTGATTGGACATGATTTGGAAAAACACATACCTGTCTATATAAGGTCCCACAGTTAACAGTGCATGTCAGAGCACAAACCAAGTCCTGAAGTCCAAGGAATTGTCTGTAGACCTCCAAGACAGGATTGTATTGAGGCACTGATGTGGGGAAGGGTACAGAAAAATTTCCCAATGGTCCCAATGAGCACAGTGGCCTCTATCATCCGTAAATGGAACAAGTTTGGAATCACCCGGCCAAACTGAGTGATCGGGGGACAAGGGGCTTAGCCAGGGAGGTGACCAAGAACCCGATGGTCACTCTGACAGAGCTCCAGAGTTTCTCTGTGGAGAGAGGAGAACCTTCCAGAAGAACAACCATCTCTTCAACACTCCACCAATCAGGCCTGTATGGTAGAGTGGCCAGACGGAAACAACTCCTCAGTAAAAGGCACATGGCAGCCCACCTGGAGTTTACCAAAAGGCACCTGAAGGACTCTCAGACCATGAAAAACAACATTCTCTAGTCTGATGAAACAAGGATTGAACTCTTCAGCCTGAATGTCAAGCGTCATGTCTGGAGGAAACCAGGCACCACTCATCAGCTTGCCAATACCATCCCTACAGTGAAGCATGGTGGTGGCAGCATCATGCTGTGGGGATGTTTTTCAGCGGCGGGAACTGGGAGAATAGTCAGGATCAAGCGAAAGATGAATGCAGCAATGTACATAGAAATCCTTGATGAAAACCTGCTCCAGAGCGCTCTGGACCTCAGACTGGGGCAAAGATTCATCTTCCAACAAGACAACGACTCTAACTACACAGCCAAGATAACAAATGATTGGCCCAGTCAGAGCCAAGACTTGAACCCAACTGAAAATCTCTGGAGAGATTTGAAAATAGCTGTGCACCGACGCTCCCCATTCAACCTGATGGCGCTTGAGAGGTCCTGCAAAGAAGAATGGGAGAAACTGCCCAAAAATAGGTGTGCCAAGCTTGTAGCATCATACTCAAAACAACTCAAGGTTTTAATTGGTGCCAAAGGTGCTTCACCAAAGTATTGGGCAAAGGCTGTGATTACTTATATACATGGGATCTTTTTCATTTTTTTTTAGGTTTAATAAATTTGCAAAGATCTTAAACAATCTTCTGTGACATTGTCATTATGGGGTATTGTTTGTAAAATTTTAAGGAAAATAATGAATTTAATCTATTTTGGAATAAGGCTGTAAGATATCAAAATGTGGAGAAAGTGAAGCGCTGTGAATACTTTCCGGATACACTGTGTATGTGTATATATATAATTTATGAATATAAAACAATATTCTAATAAATATTTTATTACTTATATAACTAATTTCCTTTAAATCTCTAACAAGGTTGGAATGAAAAATCCATTTTAGTTTGGCTTTATGGAAGGAGGACTAATATGGCATCTGAATGATATCAAAGACAATAATGCAGGTTGGAGCCCAATAAAGGTGGTTATGGTCAGGGCCGGACTGGGAATAAAAATCAGCCCTTGAAAAAATTTCATACCAGCCCCATTGCATACTTATACCAGCCCAACAGCATAACGTCATTATTTTCTTGTTCATAAAAGGGAAAACCATGCATTGTAAAGCAAATTTGAAGAGTGTATTATAAATAGATAAGACAGATATGAAAGCATATAGGGCTTTATAAGAGCAAATGCTGGTTAAAAGTGGTAAAAGTGTGCACATGGTACATGAGGTGATCAGAGGCTGTGCGGACCTGGTACAGGAGGACATGTCGGAGGCTGTGTGGACATGGTACATGAGGACATGTCAGAAGCTGTGCAGACACAGTACAGGAGGACATGTCAGAGACTGCAGACACAGTACAGGAAGAGATGGTCAGAGGCTGGGGACACGGTACAGGAGGAGATATCACATGCTGCGGACATGGTACAGGAGATGCAGAAGCTACAGACATAGTACAGGAGATGCAGAAGCTACAGACATAGTACTGGAGATGCAGGGGCTGCGGACTTGGTACATGAGATGTCAGAGGTTGTGGGCATGGTACAGGAGATGCAGAGGCTGCAGACATTGTAAAGGAGATGCAGAGGCTGGGGATATGGCACAGGAGGAGTTGGTCAGAGGCTGCGGACATGGTACAGGAGATGTCAGAGGCTGCAGACATGGTACAGGAGATGCAGAGGCTGTGGACATGGTACAGGAGATGCAGAGGCTGTGTATATGGTACAGGAGAAGATAGTCAGAGGCTGAGGACATGGTACAGGAGATGTCAGAGGCTGCAGACATAGTACAGGAGATGTAGAGGCTGTGGACATGGTACAGGAGGACATATCAGAGGCTGCAGACATGTTACAGGAAATGCAGAGACTGCGGATATGGTACAGGAGATGCAGGTGCTGCGGACATAGTACAGGAGGAGGCAGAGGCTGTGAACATGGTACAGGAGGAGGCAGCGGGCATGGTAAAGGGGGAAGCAGTGGGCATGGTACAGGAGATGCAGAGGCTGCGGGCATGGTACAGGAGATGCAGGGGCTGCGGACATGGTACAGGAGGAGGCAGAGGTTGCGGACATGGTACCGGAGGAGGCAGCGGGCATTGTACAAGAGGAGGCAGCGGGCATGGTAAAAGAGATGCAGGGGCTGCGGGCATGGTACAGGAGGAGGCAGCAGGCATGGTACAAGAGATGCAGAGGCTGCAGAGGGGTCTTACCAGGCTGTGATGAGGCGCGGACGGAACAACACTGCTGCCTTATATGTAAAAATGTCACTGCCCGGCGCCATTACGTCACTGTGCATGCGCCCACCTGCCTGAGAATGGCAGAGCGTGTACAGGCTTTCCCAAGCGGCGGCAGCGCATTTGCAGTTGACATGTCGGCCCAGTCGCAGTCATATTCTTTATGGGCGCTGCTGCCCTCAAAGCAGCCCCAGGGCAGACGGTCGTGCCGGCCTACTGGGGAATTTCCTGGTGTCCTGGTAGGCTAGTCCAGCCCGAGGTATGGTTAGTGTTGACCAAAGGGAAGCCCAGGATACCTGATGTGAACACATATTGTGTTTAGATCTTTAGACCCACATCTGCAGGATTTCATTAAAAAAAGGGAGGAGTCTCAGATGTAGCAACAAATGCTAATCACTTATAGTGTATAATTATACTAAGCCAAAAGGAGTTTTTTTTTTCAATTATGGAGGCTCAGCATCACCCATGGGAATTGTCTAGGGTAGTCAGCATGGAAATGCAGCTGTAGGTCTGACTTAGCAGGGTGTGTGGTGGATCTCGGCAGAGAGACCACTGCTTCTGTACAGAGATCAAGGATCCTTCTCTGCAGCATGCTGGCAGTGAACAGACTTTTTTTACTCAGGCTGTGGCTGCTTGTAAAGAAAACCATCCTTAAGACTTTGCACATCTTTGCACATGGTAACTCTGTGTATGGCTTTGTGTAAGCTCTCTGAGAACTACGCAGGTCAGCAAGCGATAACTGAGAATGGGCAGGCAGATTAATGACTGATAAGTGAATAGGAACACTGGCAGCCATTGAAGTTGAGCAACATGAATGCTAGGATGGAAAATGAAATTATCCAACAGGGTGGCAATATCTAGATACTCTGTTGCCACACCACTCTTTTCAATCACAATTTTCCCATTAAATTATGTGAACATTGAATGTAATATATGCATGGTATATCCCTGTAAAAGCCTCCCTTGTCATCAGAAACACCCTAGAGTGCTTCTGCCATCTTGGATGTGTTGTCAGAAGCCCCATCAGACTCACGTAACATTCTATAGTGTTCCCTTTCATCCCTCCCTAAGAAGCTACATAAAAGATTATGCAGAAAGGTGAAGGGAGGAGCAAAGGAGCTGTCACTTCCAATACACAGCACACTAAACCTCAGCGTTAGAGTCAGGCCTGATCTCTGCTAGCACTAGCTGTTTCATTTTTTGGTAGCGGTTCA
This sequence comes from Pelophylax lessonae, assembly GCF_965119305.1. Classification (NCBI taxonomy): domain Eukaryota; kingdom Metazoa; phylum Chordata; class Amphibia; order Anura; family Ranidae; genus Pelophylax; species Pelophylax lessonae. The sequence continues at coordinate 61,959,636 of NC_138770.1, read as the reverse complement.
AACAGTCCTTGACAACTAGGTGCTTTTTTACCTGTGAGTCACACTAGATACCTATAAATTTATTGGCCAAAATGTCCAAACGGTGGTAAACTAGTGAAGATGCTGAGCATGACAGATGAGAGCGATGGGGAAGCCTCACGGTCAGAATTAGGCTCAGTATTTGAACCTGTAGAGCAGTGGTTCTCAATTCCGGTCCTCGGGACCCACCAACAGGCCAGGTTTGCAAGATAACTAAATTACATCACAGGTGATCTCATTTGCTGCTCAGTGATTGCAGTATTCTAGTCTGCATCCCCCAAGGTAATACTTAAAATCTGGCCTGTTAGTGGGTCCCGAGGACCGGAATTGAGAACCACTGCTGTAGAGAGCAGCGGCTCACTGACAGATAGCTCTTGAAAGATGTTAGATGGCTTTTGCATATTGAGAGACCCTAGCCTGGAACGTTTAAAGTTGTTTTTTTTTTTCAGTTACAAAAAAAGTTACAAAAAATAAATAAAAAAATTAAAAACAATTAAAAAAAAATAATAATAATTGTTGTTTTATTGAGTACATTTTCTGTTCTTACTCTTTTACTGTAGTTTATAATATACTGCTATACTGTAATGTTTTATTGTTACTGTTTTTCATTGTTAACCATAGTTTGCTTTGCAGATACCACCATTCTACTGTTTTACTGCACTGTATACTATTATATTGTAATGTTTTATTGTTACTGTGTTTTATTGTTAACCATTGTTTGCTTTGCAGGTACGCCCATTAGCTGCAGCACTGATTTGTTTATTTTGACAGCATCAGTGTTTGCTCTCACCATATACGTAATCAATGATTGCAGCGCTGTAAGAGGTGCTTTCACCACCGCAGTTTAAAAAAAAGAGCATATATGACGAATCATGGGGGATGGGATGCACACAGAAGGTGGATCTCCCCTATGCTTCACAATATATTTTTTAACACTTTTCTTGGCAGAAATCACTTCATCCACATTGATCGATGTGAATGGAGGAATCTGCTGTGTTCTTTTCCCATGGGCTGAAGGAAAAAAAAGAACATTGCATGTATGTCCATCATTAGAAGTGGGTGGATGCTGAAAGGTCTAATGGTGGGCATACCACACACTTTCTGGCAGAGATTTCTTCATCCACATCGATCAATGTGAATGGCGGAATCTGTTAGGGTCTCTTTTTTCATTCAGCCCACAGGCTGAATGAAAACCTAACAATATATGCCCAACAAGGACTAGCAACAAGGACTAGCACTGGTACGTCGCTGGACTTTGAGTGGTCATACCAGGAAGATGCCTGCAGATTTAGGCATCATCTTGGTATCGTTTTTTACAGCCAGAAGTCGGATTTCATGTTATAGCAATCCTAGTGGATATTAAGTCGCTAGACTCCCCCACCCCCCTCCCGACCTTCCACAATTTTCTCAGGCTCTCCTGTCCCACCGGGTAAGCCGAGACTGCAGCCGGTGTGTTTTTTTTTTTGTCATTTTTCAAACACCTGTGACAAAAAAATTAAATATTCAATGGGCTCAACATGCCTCTAAGGAAATTCCTTGGGGTGTCTACTTTCTAAAAAAGGAGTAATTTTTTTTGGGGGGTGGGGGGTTGTACTGTCCTGCCATTTTAGCACATCAAGAAATGAGATAGGCAGTCAGAAAGCAAAAGTTGCGTAAATTCCAGTTTATACACCATAGTTTGTAGACGATATAACTTTTGCGTGAACCAATATATATATATATACGCTTATTGAGTTGTTTTTTTTTACAAAGACATGTAGCTAAATACATTTGCAGCCCCTGCATCTCCTGCACCATGTCCACAGCGCCTGCATCTCCTGCACCATGTCCACAGCCCTTGCATCTCCTGTACCATGTCCGCAGCCCCTGCATCTCCTGTACCTTGCCCGCAGCCCCTGCATCTCCTCTACCATGCCCACAGCCTCTGCATCTCCTCTACCATGCCCTAAGCCCCTGCATCTCCTGCACCATATCTGCAGCCCCTGCATCTCCTGCACCATGTCCGCAGCCCCTGCATCTTTTCCACCATGTCCGCAGCCCCTGCATCTCCTGTACCATGCCCACAGCCCCTGCATCTCCTGTACCATGCCCACAGCCTCTGCATCTACTGTACCACGTCTGCAGCCTCTGACATCTTCTGTACCATGCCCTCAGCCCCTGCATCTCCTGCACCATGCCCACAGCCCCTGCATCTCCTGTACCATGTCCGCAGATCCTGCATCTCCAGTATCATGTCCGCAGCCCCTACATCTCCTGTACCATGTCCACAGCCCCTGCATTTCCTGTACCATGTCCGCAGCCCCTGCATCTCCTGTACCATGTCCACAGTCCTGCATCTCCTGCACCATGCCCGCAGCCTCTGACATCTCCTGTACCATGTCCACAGCCACTGACATCTCCTGTACCATGCCCACAGGCTCTGCATCTCCTGTACCATGCCCACAGCCCCTGCATCTCCTGCACCATGCCTGCAGCCCCTGCATCTCCTGGTACAGGAGATGAGGAGATGTCAGTAGCTGCAGACATGATACAGGAGATGCAGGGGCTGCGGGCATGGTGCGGGAGATGTAGGGGCTGCGGGCAAGGGGCAGGAGATGCAGGGGCTGCAGACATGGTACAAGAGATGTAGGGGCTGCGGACATGGTTCAGGAGATGTAGGGGCTGCGGACATGATACTGGAGATGCAGGATCTGCAGACATGGTACAGGAGATGCAGGGGCTGCGGGCATGGTGCAGGAGATGCAGGGGCTGCGGGCATGGTACAGGAGATGTCAGTGGCTGCGGACATGGTACAGGAGATGTCAGAGGCTGCGGGCATGGTGCAGGAGATGCAGGGGCTGTGGACATGGTACAGGAGATGCAGGGGCTGTGGACATGGTACAGGAGATGCAGGGGCTGCGGGCATGGTACAGGAGATGTCAGAGGCTGCAGACATGGTACAGTAGATGCAGAGGCTGTGAGCATGGTACAGGAGATGCAGGGGCTGCGGACATGGTACAGGAGATGTAGGGGCTGCGGACATGGTGGAAAAGATGCAGGGGCTGCGGACATGGTGCAGGAGATGCAAGGGCTGCAGATATGGTGCAGGAGATGCAGGGGCTTAGGGCATGGTACAGGAGATGCAGAGGCTGTGGGCATGGTAGAGGAGATGCAGGGGCTGTGGGCATGGTACAGGAGATGCAGGGGCTGCGGACATGGTACAGGAGATGCAGGGGCTGCGGACATGGTGCAGGAGATGCAGGGGCTGTGGACATGGTGCAGGAGATGCAGGGGCTGCGGACATGGTGCAGGAGATGTAGGGGCTGCGGACATGGTGCAGGAGATGTAGGGGCTGAGGGCATGGTACAGGAGATTCAGGGCTGTGGGCATGATGCAGGAGATGCAGGGGTTGCGGGCATGGTACAGGAGATGCAGGGACTGCGGGCATGGTGCAGGAGATGCAGGGGCTGTGGGCATGGTGCAGGGGCTGCAGACATGGTACAGGAGATGCAGGGCTGTGGGCATAGTACAGGAGATGCAGGGTTGCCGGCATGGTGCAGGGGCTGTGGACATGGTACAGGAGATGCAGGGCTGTGGACATGGTACAGGAGATGCAGGGCGGCAGGCATAGTGCAGGAGATGCATCTCCTGAGGAGAAGACTCGCTTACCTTTTGGACAAAAGGCGTCCTACATTTAAAAATAGCGCCGCCCGGCGCCAACACGTCACCGCACATGCGATGTCTGCATGGGAATAGCCGAACGTGTACGTGCTTTTCCGAGCTGCTGCAGCGCATGTGCATTTTTCAGGTTTTAGCAGCCGCAGGGCAGGGGGGACTTGCCGGCCTAATGTGAACGGGGGCTTAATGTTCTATGAATGACACCCAGAAACAGATTGCAAAATGCAGTGAGCTTGACAGAATCGCATCGTATGGGTGTTCACACCCATGCGATGCAATTTTGATGCGGGGAAAAAAGGGTCCACATTTGTACCGAAATGTTGTAGGACCCTTTTCCCCCCCGCAACCTAAATCTTATCGCATGGGTGTGAACACCCATGCAATGCAATTCTGGCAAGCATTGTATCAGCAAGCATTGCATTGTGGGAAAGTGGGAGTTACTAAAATAGCAGAGAGGTGATTTTTAGCTAAAAACGACAAAAAACGCTCAAAAACACCAATGCAAAAAAGAAAAAAAAAAACTCACTACAAAGCTACTGGCATTTTTATAACGTCCAGTGTGCATGAGGCCTCAATGTTAGGATCAATGATACCCATTGTCATAGCTAACATTACCAGCTGCTACAAAGAGAGTTAACTTGGGGGGGGGGGGTCCAAAATTTTGCTTTGGGGGTCTATGGTTCACATGGAAACCACTGGCCTTCTCCACCCTACAACTGAAATTAAACTTTTAGGTGGACACATCCAGGGCCGGGACCAGGGCCATCTTTAGTATTGATTGGACCCTGGGCAAATATTTCCTTGGGCCCTCCCAAATCCATTTATGAACTATTTGCAGGCAGTGCGGGCTCAAGGGGCAGCTGCTTTGGGCCCCACAACAATGACTAGGCCCGGGCAGCTTCCCCTTTTGCCCTGTGTTAAAGATGGCCCTGGCCGGGACAAGGGGTGGGCAGGAGGGATAGCTGCCCTGGGCACAATGGTTTATTGCAGGGATGGGGGCGTCTTGACCCTAACCCTAAGGGAGGGGGGGGCACAGTCTGGCATCTTTGCCCTGGGCACTGGATAACCTTGTCCAAACACTGGACACATCTTTGACTTTTGAGCCATCCCTTTTAAAAGCGAAAATGTCCATATTTGACCCGCCTCTGCATTAATACATTTTATAGTCACACTCAAATCAACGTCAAATTTATCTTTTATTGTTGTCATCCATTAGAACAATCTAAATAGAGGGGGCAGTGGATCTGATCACTGGGCGCTGAATGATTTCTCCAGGAAAAGCTCATTTATCTAAACGCACTGAAGCCCAGGCTTTTATTTGAATTTAAATCATTTCGATGGTCTTTTCATAAACTGATTTATTGCGTTTTACACATCAGCTGCGACTGGATCGTAAATTACATCCATAGTTTATTGGCCCATGGGAACTGCAGAGTGACCGATGCAATAGGCACAGATACTGGGAAAAGGAGCTTTGCACATCTCTGGCGCCCTCTACTGCTGAATGTAAGATCATCACAGGAAAAAAAGGAGCAAGAAGCATTAAGGACCTTCTATTACTTGTCACTTGACTACATAATAAAACCATGCAGAATGCATGTGACGTGCTTAAATGCAATGCAAAAACAAAATGTTAATAATGCACAGAAGTGAGAATGGGCCTTCAAAGGATATGGCAGACTTGGGATCCTGTTTATTGCTGGCATCAAATCATCAGAAACAAGATAGCTACAGAAATCTTCATCAAACAGCAAGGGAACAGCAATGGAGTGTCAGCTCATATGGTGAGTGAGGGAGTGATGCCGTAGGATCAGGTGGGTGCTATTTTGATCTCTTAGCAGTCCCTGGCAAGTTGTCACCAGCAGCAAAATCAATTGGTGTCTCTGCAATGTATCCTTAGTGAGTTCCTATTTTAGGCACTGAAGTAGAATCAGTGTGGAGCACTGCTAAGTAGGATGCAGAGCCTGCCCAGGTAATGAACAATAATGACTTTAAATAGTCATATACATATATATTATGTACAGGGCCAGGACAAGGGGGTTGGAAGGAGGGGCGGCTGACCTGAGTGCTGGTATCATCTGGGGGGGGGGGGGGGGAGGTGCACCATGATGAAAGTTCCTGCCGTAGTGACAGCAGCATGAGGGGAAATTTAGGGGGATGTGCAGGGGAGGACTGGGCCAGGGGGAAAGGAAGGGGGGCAATTGCCCCCCGGGCTGTTTTGATGCCCCATAAAAAGGCTGCCCCGCTTCTGCCACAGACATGCCTAAAGGATTCCTGGTGAAGAGAAGCAAAAATTCCCCACTTCTGACCTATTGGGTGCGGGATGAAGACAAGGACAGAGTGCAGCCCCCCCCCCCCCCCAGCATGGATGGTGTAAATGGTGATTGAGCAGAGGCCAGTTCCATGGCCCACTGGAGACTCTCCTCCCCCAGCCAGCCTTGAGTTTGGCCAGTGAGTAGAGAGTACCAGGAGTGGAGCTCCAGCTTGGAATTGGGTTCAGGAGGAGGCCATGAAGAGGGAGAGTGGGAGAAGGGCCGAGTCGCTGCACCATGGGCCTCTGGTTTTCACTTGTCCCCCGGGCCGAAGGTTGCCCGGGGGTCTGCCCCTGGGGATGTGCTAGAAGGGGTCATTTGGGGGATTTGTTCTTGGGGGAGGGAGGACAGGGGAAGAGGATTTGTGCTAGGGGGATTTGTACTAGGAGAGACATTTTTTTTGGGGGGGGGATTTGTGTTAACAAGGGGGATTTGGGGGGATTTGTGCAAATGGAGATGATTGGGGGTGGATTTGTGTTGGGGGGGTGTTTTTTTTGGGAGGGGCTTATGCTAGGAAGAGTGATTGCGGGGGGGGGGGGGTTATGCTAGGAGGGGTTATTTTTGGAGAGAGAGGATTTGAGCTGGGAGGGGGGGTTATGCCAGGAGGGGGTCATTTTTGGAGAGAGAGGATTTGAGCAGGGAGGGGGGATGGGGGGCAGCAGTTTGTGCCGGGAGGGGGGACTTAACCAGGGGGTGGATTTGTAATCCTGGGAGGAGGGAGAATTTTTGTTTTGGAAGAATTCTGGCTTGCGAAGAGAGGGTAGGCTTAGGGGGTAATCATGCAGATAAGTGCTTTTTTTTGGGGGGGGGGTATTTTGCTGACACATAATATTACATCTTTGGGGGAGTGGAGTATGGCATCTTCATCTTGGGTGCTAGATGACCTTGTCCCGGCACTGAGTACATACTATATATATACACACACACAATATAAAGAAACAAGGTTACAACATTGAGACCAGGTTCACACTTTCAAGTTGGGGTAACTTGCAAACATATCTGATTGAGTGAACCCACCCCTAATGAGAGACGTATGTTGCTGCCATAGATGTTTGACCATCAACCAGTCTGCCCCAAGTGCAAATCTTGTCTCATGCAAATTGTGACCACCATTGTGTATGGGTATGGGAATGGGTTGTAACCATACATGACCATCATCAACCTATCCAATTGATTGCCCCTCCCCTCACCAAAGAGAGGCATCTGTTCCTGCTATCGTTATGTGGGTCTTCCCAAGTTGAACCACTTTGGCAATTTTTGCCTCATGTACTTGACCAACAAATTGAGAATTGGGTTTATTCTACAATCTTTGTTCTACTATGCAAGAGTAAGTTTGCATTTTTCACATTATCAAAGCCAACTATGCTGGCTAAGGGTCTTCTGCTCAGCTTCCCACTTTTCGGGCCTATCATGAGTTCTTAGCATCGTGGACAGGAGACTTTCCCCCACCTCATTACCCTTCTTGCCTTGTAGAGCGGCCTATGGCAGGTTGAATCAGACAATGCATGTAAACCTATCCAATTAATTGTTCCGTCCCTCCCCGAAGAGGATCATCTGTTCCTGCTATCCATATGTGACCATCAACCAGTCCACCCAAGTTGACCCAGTTGGGCAATCCTTGTATTATGTACCTCACCAACAAATTGTGAATTGAATTTATTCTACATTTTATATTCTACCATGGATAGGAGACTTTCCCCACCTCATTACCCTCTTTGCACTGTAAAGAGGCCTGTGGTAGGCTTAAATCAGACAATGCAAATCTATGCCAAAATGAGACATTTGTTGCTGCCAAAGATATGTGACTGTAACGAGACCCTTTCTCCCTCGCTTCCGCTCTCCCGACACTCCTCTGCTACTAGTGAGTCAGCTTACAGATCGCAACGTCTGATGGTTCGGTCATCCAAGGCTCCGGGATCCGAACTACAGCTATGTGCCGTTCGGAATCCATTAGAACAAACACCAGGCAGGCTGTATGTAAGTTCAAACAGGAAGACCATTTATTGGAAATACACAATACACTTTTATACAGAATTTGTAACATCCCGCCCCCAACAACCGCTTTCCTATTGGTCAATTGTAAAGTACATGTAGTCCTCCTTCAGGTCCTCCTGACCATGCAAATGAGGACTTGAAAATTAGTCAGCAGGGATTGGTCCGATAGCTTGATTAGAAGGACTGTTATGGGTAATGAGACAGAAGCCCCAGGGGGCAATCAATGTACACAATAGCCAGACACAGAACCATGGAGATGTCTGGAGCCTTAAGACAGGGCAATCCACATTCCCTCCCAATACACAAACAAAAGGAAAACCTTTCTGACATTGAAAGATATGTAATATACACAGCATTTAGGAATTACAGATTTCATGGCAAATGGGAATAAATCTTAATATTTTTATATGGAGATATTTCTGACAAATGTGAAGCAATCCAAACCATTGCCAGTGACGGTGAATACTGTCACAGTGACCATTTACCAGTCTGCCCAAATCGACCCAGTTTGATGAAACTTGTCTCATGCAAATTGGGGCCAGAAAATTGGGAAAAAGTATTATTCTAAATTCTCCAGACTGGTATTCTAGACTGAGTAAGCTTTACATTTTTTCATTTGCTGAGCTACCTGCACTGGCATTGACATGCCTTCTGCAAAGATTCTCACCATACAGGGTTGTCATTGGTTAAACGTACCACCAATAAGGGAGGACTTTCCCCCCGCCTTGTAACCCCCCCCCCCCCCCTTGACTTGTAGAGCAGCCTATGGCAGGTTGAATCAGACAATGCTTGCAAACCCATCCGATTATTTGGCCAAAGAGTGGTATCTGTTGTGACCATATGTGACCATCCAGCACTTTTCCCAAATTGGGTTGGGTCAATTTATTCTGCATCCTCCATTCTAATATGCTGGAGTTAGTTTTTACTCTTTACATTACCTGCACTGGCAATGAAGGGTCTCCTGCACATCTGCCCACCATTCAGGACTATCATGTGGTAACAGCAGAATGGACAGGGGACTTTACCTCACCATATCTCCCCCCTTCTTGCCATGCAGGTTGAATCAAACAATGCATGCAAAACCTATCCAATTGAGTGCCCACTGCCCCCAAAAAAGGGACATCTGATGCTGTCGTAGATCTGGGGCCATTAACCAGTCTGCGGAAATTGACATAGTTGAGTGAAATTTGCTAACCGGGACCAGCAAATTGTACATGGGTATTGGTCTAAATTCTCTATTGTACCATGCTGGAGGAAGCTTTGATTTTTCACATTACCTGGGCTACCTGCACTGAGCTACCTGCCCCCACCCCCACCCCCAAAGAGGGACATCCACTGCCGGGACAAGGTCATCCAGTGCCTAGGGGCAGTGATGGTGAACCTTGGCACCCCAGATGTTTTGTAACTACACTTTCCATGATGTTCAACTACACTGCAGAGTGAATGAGCATCATGGGATATATAGTTCCAAAACATCTGGGGTGCCAAGGTTCGCCATCACTGGCCTAGAGCAAAGATGCCAAACTGCACCCCCACCCCTGTTCATGATGTGTAAGCTTAAGGGATCTTACGCCCAGCAATCACTCACTTGTCAAAATCACTGCCTTCTGTCAGCCTTGTAACAGAAGGAAGGCTCCCCATTCCTACAGTAAACCATTGCGCCAGGGCAGGCATCCCTCTCGCCCACCCCTTGTCCCGACCCTTGAGACATCTCTTGCTGCCATGGATATGTGACTAAATTGATCCAGTTGGGTGGTTCTTGTCTCATATACCTGACCAGCAAAGTGTGAATTGGGTTTATCTTAAATTCTCCTATTATCTTTAAATCTTTAGAGTAAGCTTTCGCTTTTGACATTATCTTAGCCAACTGCATTAACAATGACGTGTCTTCTGCACTGCTTCTCTTCATTCAGGATTGTAATGAGTTAACAGCACCAAGGACATAGGACTTTCTACACCTCATTACCCTCCTTGCCTTGAAGAGCTGCCTGTAGAGTAATGCATGCAAACCTATCCATTTGAGTACCCCCTTCTAAGAAGGGACATTTGTTGCTGCCTTAGGGTGTTTGACCATCAACTGGGAAAATATTGTCCCATGCAAATTGTGACCAGCAAAATTTGAATCGGGTTTGTTCTCATTCTTCATTGTATTATGTCAGAGTAAGCCTTCACTTTTCACATTATCTGAACCAACTCCACTAGCGATGAAGTGTCTCCTGCACAGCTTTCCACTATTGGGGACTTTCATGAGTTAACAGCACCATGGACAGAGGACTTTCCCCATCATCTTACCCCCCTTGCCTTGCAGAACAGCCTGAATCAGACAATGCATGCAAACCTATCCAACTGATGCCCCTCTGAACCCCTAAAAAGGGACATTTGCCATTTTGCCCTTGCCATGTAGAGCAGCCTGTGGCAGGTTGAATCAGTCAATGCATGCAAACCTATCCAACTGAGTGCCTCCCTGAACCCCTACAAAGGGACATTTTTTTGCTACTTAGGGTGTGTGACCATCAACCAGCCTGCCCAACCTCACCCAATTTGGCAAATCTTGTCCCATGCAAATTGCAACCAGCAAAATCTGAATTGGGTTTATTCTACATTCTTCATTCTATTATGTCAGAGTAAGCTTTCACTTTTCACATTATCTGAACCAACTACACTAGCAATTAAGTGTCTCCTGCACAGCTTTCCACTATTGGGGACTGTCATGAGGTAACAGCACCATGGACAGAGGACTTTCCCCATCATCTCACCCTCATTGCCTTGTAGAACAGCCTGAATCAGACAATGCATGCAAACCCATCCAACTGTGTGCCCCTCTGAACCCCTAAAAAGGGACATTTGTTTTGCTACTTAGGGTGTGTGACCATCAACCAGCCTGCCCAACCTGACCCAATTGGGCAAATCTTGTCCCATGCAAACTGCGACCAGCAATTTGATTTATTCTACATTCCTTATTCTACCATGTCAAAGTAAGCTTTCACTTTTCACATTATCTGAACCAAGTACACTAGCTATGAAGTGTCTCCTTCACAGCTTTCCACTATTGGGGACTGTCATGAGTTAACAGCACCATGGACAGAGGACTTTCCCCATCATCTCACCCCCCCTTGCCTTGCAGAACAGCCTGTAGCAGGTTGAATCAGACAATGCATTCAAACCTATCCAACTGAATGCCCCTCTGAACCCCTAAAAAGGGACATTTGTTTTGCTACTTAGGGTGTGTGACCATCAACCAGCCTGCCCAACCTCACCCAATTGGGCAAATATTGTCCCATGCAAACTGCGACCAGCAATTTGATTTATTCTACATTCCTTATTCTACCATGTCAGAGTAAGCTTTCACTTTTCCCATTATCTGAACCAAGTACACTAGCATTTAAGCTTCTCACCATTCGGGACTGTCATGAGTTAACAGCACCATAGACTTTCCCCACCTCATCAACCCCTCCTTGCCTTGTAGAGCAGACGGAGGACTTTCCGCACCTCACCCCCCCTCCCTTGTAGAGCAAATGGTTAAATCAGACAATGCATGCAAACCTATCCAATTGAGTGCCCCCCCCCCTTAAAAAGTGATATTTGCTGCTACTTAGGGTGTGTGACCATCAACCAGCCTGTCCCAATTGGGCAAATCTTGTCCCATGCAATTATTCTACATTTTTTATTCTACCATGCCAGAGTAAGCTTTCACTTCTCAGTTTTATCTGAACCAACTGCACCAGCAATTAAGCTTCTCACCTTTCGGGATTCGGGACTGTCATGAGTTAACAGCACCATAGACATAAGACTTTACCCACTTCAACACCCCCTCCTTGCATGGGTGTGCGCAGTCATTTGCATTAGGGTGTGCACCCCAAAACTCAAACATATACTGTATTCATGTATGTGCATGTGTTTATATACTGGCAGTGTCAGTAGAGCAGTGGATGGTATCACAAGGGGCAAGGATTGGTGTAAGTAGGATATTTTTTACAATTTTATTTTTTTACTTTTTTTTTTAGCAGAAAAAGAGACTTTTGGTGAAAATATTAGGGGTCTAATAATGGGATATATGTGCCACACAGGGTGATTAGGGTGTGCCTGGCACACCCTGTGCGCACACCTATACCTCCTTGCCTTGTAGAGCAGACAGAGGACTTTCCGCACCTCATCAACCCCCCCCCCCCCCCCCTTCCCTTGTAGAGCAGCTGGTTAAATCAGACAATGCATGCAAACCTATTCAATTTAGTGCCCCCCTAAAAAGGGACATTTGTTACTACTAGGGTGTGTGACCATCAACCAGCCTGCCCAGCCTGCCCAGCCTGCCCCAATTTGGCAAATCTTGTCTTGCGACCAGCAATTTGATTTATTCTACATTCTTTATTCTACCATGCCAGAGTAAGCTTTCACTTTTCAGCTTATCTGAACCATCTGCACCAGCAACTACGCTTCTCATCATCCAGGACTCAGGAGTTACCAGCACCATGGACAGAGGACTTTTCCCCACCTCATCACCCCTCTTGACCTGTAGAGCTACATGTAGCATGTAACATGTAGCATGTAACATGTAGCAGGTTGAATCAGACAATGCATGCAAACCTACAAACCCTTTACAATTGAGTAAATTACAAATGCACCACTAAAAAGGGAAATTTCTTGCTGCCTTGGATGTGTGACCATCAACCAGTCTGCCCACACTGATCCAATTGGGGAAATCTTGTCCCATGCAAACTGCGACCTGCTAATTGGGTTTATTCTACATTCTTGATTCTTCAATGCAAGGGAAAGCTTTCAATTTTCAATATATCTGAATCAACTGCACTGGAAATCAAGCTTCTCACCATTCAGGACTGTCATGAGTTAACAGCCACATGGACAGAGGACTTTCCCCCACCTCATCACCCCCCCCCCCCCCCTTGCCTTGTAGAGCAGCCTGTGACAGGTTGAAGCATTCTCCTCTTGCTCCTCCTCCTCACCCATCCCTGGTCAGGTCTGGAGATGTTTCATCCAGGCTCCGCAAGTACCACCAACTGCCTGAAAGCCTCAGCACCACATCAGGTAGCACCAGCTTCTGCTTGGAGGACACAGCAGCAACTAGAGACCCCTCTCCAGGACCTCCTCCAAAAACTTTGCCTCCCATCCTGATCCTCTCTTTTCTTTTTTGGGATATTGAACTTTGTTCCTGTCTGGTTTTGGGATTTGAGCTAAGCTCCAACAAAACTGGATTGAAGCTGCAGGTAAAACCCCCCTTAGATGGCCATCAAAGCTGAGATGTGACAGTTGACTTCCCTAGAGCAGGTCTGCAGGGAGGCTGATTCCTCCTAAATGGGAAAGTTGTGGGGGGGGGGGGGGGGGTATCATTATCTGCTAGATATGTAGAGGATCTATAGGCTGTGTCTGGGCTGTAATCGTCTGTATAAATCACTATTTATAACAGCTGTGCTGCTCTTATATAGAGAAAAAGACTTGTTTGAAGCTGCCTAACAATCAGGGACTGAGACATGAATGCATTGCAGACAATTCTTTTATTTATTTATTTATTTTTTATTCCATTTTTTTTTTTTATTCCAAATTTTTTTTTTTTTTATTCCAATTTTTTTTTTTTTTTTAATGGCTCTGAAAAATAATAAATAGCTGCAAATGTTGGGGGTCCTATTATATAAAGTGGATCTGTCAGATAAGAAGCCAGTGTTGTAGGGCAGATTGAAACAAAGTAGAAATTGCCTTTACTTTCTGCATTAATGCTGCCAGGAAAGTTACAGCAAATCTATACTGAGCAGTGCTTGGAGGGAGCCATTGGTTTGAAAATACTTATTTTCTGGCTGACAAGCCAATTCAGTGGCTGACCAGGAAAACAAGCATGAGATAAAGAGATGTGACTGCACACTGCCTTTTTTTTTAATTTATTACAGGGATTTATATAGCGCCTAAAAAGTACGCAGCACTTTACGTATAGGGTGCTTGCACACGGTACTGACGTTGTCACATCAGTATTCCTGGAAGAAATCTCCTGCGTTTATCTTGCGCGTAGTTGCGTAAAAGAAATTTGAGCTCCCAGAATGCAATTCTAATCTCTTCAAATGAATATTGTACGCGCATACGCGTGCATTTGCACGTGTACATGCATAAAATACTGACTGGCAACGCAGATTTCTGTATTTTTATTTTTTTTTTACTGATCTATAAGCAGCGCATGTGTGCAGGCACCATATGCAATAGGCTGCGCACCCCAAACCTAAACCATGCACGTGTGTGTTTGTGTGTATGTATATGATTTTTTTATTATTTTTTATTTTTTACAGGAAGGCAGAGATTGGTGTCAGTAGTTTATTTTTATTATTTTATTTTATTTTTTCATTTTTTACTATTTAAATTTATTTGCCAGTAGACAGAGTACTTGACAGTAGGGCAGAGGATGGTGTCAGGAAGGCAGAGATTGGTGTCAGTAGTTTATTTTGATTGTTTTATTTTTTTTAATTTTTAAAATGTTATTTTTTTTTTGCCAATAGAGCAGTGGACTTGACAGTAGGGCAGAGAACGGTGTAAGGAAGGCAGAGATTGGAGTCAGTAGTTTATTTTTATTTATTTATTTTATTTTTACTATTTTATTTGCCAATAGAGCAGTGGACTTGACAGTAGGACAGAGGACGGTGTTACGAAGGCAGAGATTGGTGTCAGTAGTTTATTTTTTATTATTTTATTATTTTTTACTATTGTATTTGCCAGTAGAGCAGTGGACTTGACAGTAGGACAGAGGGCGGTGTGAGGAAGGCAGAGATTGGTGTCAGTAGTTTATTTGTATTATTTATTTTATTTTATTTTTTTTTTAATTTTATTTCATGTTATTTGCCAGTAGAACAGTGGACTTGACAGTAGAGCAGAGAATTGTGTCAGGAAGGCAGAGATTGGTGTCATTAGTTTATTTTTATTATTATTATTATTTTATTTTTTACGATTTTATTTGCCATTGGAGCAGTAGACTTGACAGTAGGACAGAGGACGGTGTCAGGAAGGCAGAGATTGGTGTCAGTAGTTTATTTGTATTATTTTATTTTTTTTAATTTTGTTATTATTTGTTATTATTATTTTTATTTGCCAGTAGAGAAGTAGACTTGACAGTAGGACAGAGGACGGTGTCAGGAAGGCAAAAATTGGTGTCATTAGTTTATTTTTATTATTATTCTTTTATTCTTTTATTTTTTACTATTTTATTTGCCAGTAGAGCAGTGGACTTGACAGTAGGGCAGAGGACGGTGTCAGGAAGGCAGAGATTGGTGTCAGTAGTTTATTTGTATTATTTATTTTTTTTTTTATTTTTTTTAATTTTATTTCATGTTATTTGCCAGTAGAACAATGGACTTGACAGTAGAGCAGAGAATTGTGTCAGGAAGGCAGAGATTGGTGTCATTAGTTTATTTTTATTATTATTATTATTTTATTTTTTTATTTTTTACGATTTTATTTGCCATTGGAGCAGTAGACTTGACAGTAGGACAGAGGACGGTGTCAGGAAGGCAAAAATTGGTGTCATTAGTTTATTTTTATTATTATTCTTTTATTCTTTTATTTTTTACTATTTTATTTGCCAGTAGAGCAGTGGACTTGACAGTAGGACAGAGGACGGTGTCAGGAAGGCAGAGATTGGTGTCAGTAGTTTATTTGTATTATTTTATTTTTATTTTTTTAAATTTTATTTTATTTTATTTGCCAGTAGAGCAGTGGACTTGACAGTAGGGCAGATGATGGCGTCAGAAAGGCAGAGATTGTGTCAGTAGTATATTTTTATTATTTTATTTTATTTTTTTTTTTTACTATTTTATTTGCCAGTAGAGCAGTGGACTGTGTCAGAAAGGCAGGGATTGGTGTCAGTAGTTTATTTTTATTATTTTTTATTTTTTTTTACTATTTTATTTGCCATTGGAGCAGTAGACTTGACAGTAGGGCAGAGGACGGTGTCAGAAAGGCAGAGATTGGTGTCAGTACTTTATTTTTATTATTTTTTATTTTTTTTTACTATTTTATTTGCCAGTAGGGCAGATGGTGTCAGAAAGGCAGAGATTGGTGTCAGTAGTTTATTTTTATTTATTTATTTATTTATTTTACTATTTTATTTGCCATTGGAGCAGTAGATTTGACAGTAGGACAGAGGATGGCATAAAAAAAAAAAAAGTAGAACATGCTGCATTTTTCCTGCACTGGACTGCTGTAAAATGCATCAAAAATGCTCTGAAACGCACCAGAACACACCAAAAATGTACTAGAACAGACATGTCCTTATTTAGGGTTAAGAAAAAAGGGGGAGGGGGAAAATGCACTGGACTGGATCAAAAAAGCACAAAAAATGTGTCAAAAGCGCATTGGAAAGCATCAAAAACGCATCAAAACGCGCATGCAGAAAAGCATGTGGACTGCGTTTCTGTTGTGTGAACTGACCCTGCATCAAAAACGAATGAAAAGTAGGTTATATGGTTTCCAATGGCATAGTTCACACCAGTGCGTTCCAGTTCCAGAAAAAAAAAGTAGAACATGCTGCATTGAACTGGAACGCACTGACCGCACTGGTGTGAACTATGCCATTGGAAACCATATAACCTACTTTCCATTCGTTTTTGATGCAGAAAAATGCACTGGCTTGCATGTGGTGTGAACTGGCCCTTTATCTTAAATAAGGACATGTGTGTTACAGTGCATTTTTGGTGCATTCTGGTGCGTTTTTGGTGCATTTACAGCGTTCCAGTACTGTCCGGTGCAGGAAAAATGCCGCATGTTCTACTTTTTGTTCTGGAACTGCAAGCACTGGAACTTAAAGCACTGGAACTGCAAGCACTAGTGTAAACTATGCCACTCAAAACCATATGCCATTGGAGACCATATAACCTACTTTCCATGCGTTTTTGATGCAGGGTTAGTTCACACAACAAAAACGCAGTCCGCATGCGCTCCAGATGCTTTTCTGCATGCGCTTTTGACACGTTTTTGGTGCGTTTTTGATGACGTCCAGTGCATTCCCCCCCTCTCTTTTTTCTTAACCTTAAGCAAGAACATGTGTGTTGCAGTGCGTTTTTGGTGCGTTTACGTGCATTCTGGTGCATTTTTGATGCATTTTACAGCGTTCCAGTACAGTCCGGTGCAGGAAAAAAGCAGCATGTTTCATTTTTCTTTCTAGAACCGGAACGCACTGACCGCACTGGTGTGAACTCTGCCATTGGAAACCATATAACCTACTTTCCAATGCGTTTTTGATGCAGAAAAAAAAACGCACTGGACTGCATGTGGTGTGAACTGGCCCTTAAGGTTAAGAAAAAAAGAGGGGGGAAATGCACTGGGTCGCACCAAAAACGCACATGCAGGAAAGCATCTGGAACGCATCCGGACTGCGTTTTCTATGACGTGAGCTTGCCCGTAAGGAGATTGTAGAATCAGATTGTAACGTGTGTGGTGAGATGAAGAGAGAAGAAGAGTAAAGCCCAATCACTGTACAGCACAGCCAAATGGAAAGCATATTTAAAGACACCCTATATATATATATATATATATATATATATATATATACATATATACATACATATATATATATATATATATAATATATATATCTACATATATATATACAAAGTATAAACAGAAAACTGATTTAAAAAAAATGCAAACAGGTTATATGCAATACCCTAAACAGGCACATATAAAAGGTCTGAAAGGGAAGACTCAGCAAACAATTGAACCATTTGAGGGTGTCCATTTATAAAAAAAACTTCACTGTGCGGTTGTCTTAGCTTTCACACCGCCGTCATGAATAATACCTGTAATGTGTCTAATATGCTTATTTCCTATGACTGTCAGCTCCATCTAGTGGTCATAACGTGGTATTCTCCGGAGATGCATCAATCAGGAAAAATAACACGCTGTGGCCACTAGATGGAGCTACTGGGTTTTTGTTTGTTTTTTTTTTAAATCCACAGTGGTGCAAAAAGACTTAAGTGTAAAAACCCGGTAAGTGACCACAAAAAAGGTTCACGAACACACACAAAAAATGCACTTAGGGGTGTGCTTTTTCTACCCCTCGAAAGGGGTAGGACCTCTACTCTGATAACCCGGGGTGCAAGGCTCCTGACAGGGACAAAGGGTTTCCAATGGCCAGAAGACCTGGCAGACTTTGTTCTTCTGGGCCAACCAAAGCCGACCCCGAATACGTGGTCAATGGGCTCTCCCACAGAGAGACCCTCCCCAAGGGGCAGGGGAGGAAGGCGCCTGAGGGGCCACATATCGTCCCCCTAGCTGACAGGGCAAGTCCGAGGGCTCACATCCTCCTACATCTTAGTAGGAAGAAAACACACACATAAGTGAAAGGTGACAAAACGTGGGAGAGAAAATAAATAAATAGGTGGCCATGCATGGTGCACTGGCTGGGCCCTAAAGCCTGGTAACAAAAATTGCCCCAGACTTTAGCCAAAAAGCCAGGCCTAAAAGGCGCACTGCAGAAAAAGTGTTTGGAGCTGTGACCATGTGCCGATTCACACATTGTGATCATGTGCCGGTTCACACATTGTGACCATGTGCCGGTTCACACATTGTGACCATGTGCTGGTTTACACATTGTGACCATGTGCCGCTTCACACATTGTGATCATGTGTCGGTTCACACATTGTGACCATGTGCCGATTCACACATTGTGACCATGTGACGGTTCACACATTGTGACCATGTGCCGGTTTACTCATTGTTACCATGTGCCGCTTCACACATCGTGAGCATGTGCCGATTCACTCATCGTGACCATGTGCCGATTCACTCATCGTGACCATGTGCCGATTCACTCATCGTGACCATGTGTCGGTTCACACATCGTGACCATGTGTCGGTTCACTCATTGTGACCATGTGTCGGTTCACACATTGTGACCATGTCCCGGTTCACACATTGTGACCATGTGTCGGTTCACACATTGTGACCATGTGCCGGTTCACACATTGTGACCATGTGTCGGTTCACACATTGTGACCATGTGCCGGTTTACACATTGTGACCATGTGCCGCTTCACACATTGTGACCATGTGTCGGTTCACACATTGTGACCATGTGCCGATTCACACATTGTGACCATGTGACGGTTCACACATTGTGAATATGTGCCGGTTTACTCATTGTTACCATGTGCCGCTTCACACATCGTGACCATGTGCCAATTCACTCATCATGACCATGTGCCGATTTACACATTGTGACCATGTGACGGTTCACACATTGTGACCATGTGTCGGTTCACACATTGTGACCATGTGCCGATTCACACATTGTGACCATGTGACGGTTCACACATTGTGACCATGTGCCGGTTTACTCATTGTGACCATGTGCCGATTCACACATTGTGACCATGTGACGGTTCACACATTGTGACCATGTGACGGTTTACTCATTGTTACCATGTGCCGCTTCACACATCGTGAGCATGTGCCGATTCACTCATCGTGACCATGTGCCGATTCACTCATCGTGACCATGTGCCGATTCACTCATCGTGACCATGTGTCGGTTCACACATCGTGACCATGTGTCGGTTCACTCATTGTGACCATGTGCCGATTCACTCATCGTGACCATGTGCCGGTTCACACATCGTGACCATGTGTCGGTTCACACATCGTGACCATGTGTCGGTTCACTCATTGTGACCATGTGCCGATTCACACATTGTGACCATGTGACGGTTCACACATTGTGACCATGTGCCGGTTTACTCATTGTTACCATGTGCCGCTTCACACATCGTGACCATGTGCCAATTCACTCATCATGACCATGTGCCGATTTACACATTGTGACCATGTGACGGTTCACACATTGTGACCATGTGTCGGTTCACACATTGTGACCATGTGCCGATTCACACATTGTGACCATGTGACGGTTCACACATTGTGACCATGTGCCGGTTTACTCATTGTGACCATGTGCCGATTCACACATTGTGACCATGTGACGGTTCACACATTGTGACCATGTGACAGTTTACTCATTGTTACCATGTGCCGCTTCACACATCGTGAGCATGTGCCGATTCACTCATCGTGACCATGTGCCGATTCACTCATCGTGACCATGTGCCGATTCACTCATCGTGACCATGTGTCGGTTCACACATCGTGACCATGTGTCGGTTCACTCATTGTGACCATGTGCCGATTCACTCATCGTGACCATGTGCCGGTTCACACATCGTGACCATGTGTCGGTTCACACATCGTGACCATGTGTCGGTTCACTCATTGTGACCATGTGTCGGTTCACACATTGTGACCATGTGCCGGTTTACACATTGTGACCATGTGCCACTTCACACATTGTGACCATGTGTCGGTTCACACATTGTGACCATGTGCCGATTCACACATTGTGACCATGTGACGGTTCACACATTGTGACCATGTGCCGGTTTACTCATTGTTACCATGTGCCGCTTCACACATCGTGACCATGTGCCAATTCACTCATCATGACCATGTGCCGATTCACACATTGTGACCATGTGACGGTTCACACATTGTGACCATGTGCCGGTTCAAACATTGTGACCATGTGCCGGTTCACACATTGTGACCATGTGCCGGTTCACACATTGTGACCATGTGCCGGTTTACTCATTGTTACCATGTGCCGCTTCACACATCGTGAGCATGTGCCAATTCACTCATCGTGACCATGTGCCGATTCACACATTGTGACCATGTGACGGTTCACACATTGTGACCATGTGCCGGTTTACTCATTGTTACCATGTGCCGCTTCACACATCGTGACCATGTGCCAATTCACTCATCATGACCATGTGCCGATTCACACATTGTGACCATGTGACGGTTCACACATTGTGACCATGTGCCGGTTCAAACATTGTGACCATGTGCCGGTTCACACATTGTGACCATGTGCCGGTTTACTCATTGTTACCATGTGCCGCTTCACACATCGTGAGCATGTGCCAATTCACTCATCGTGACCATGTGCCGATTCACTCATCGTGACCATGTGCCGCTTCACACATCGTGACCATATGTCGGTTCACACATCGTGACCATGTGTCGGTTCACTCATTGTGACCATGTGCCGGTTCACACATCGTGACCATGTGTCGGTTCACTCATTGTGACCATGTGTCGGTTCACACATTGTGACAATGTGCCGGTACAGTCATTGTGACCATGTGCCGATTCACACATTGTGACCATGTGCCGGTTCACACATTGTGACCATGTGCCGATTCACACATTGTGACCATGTGCCGATTCACACATTGTGACCATGTAACGGCTCACACATTGTGACACATTGGTCACACATTCAAGTGTTACTAAGAGCACCCCAAGGGTGACCACTCCCAGAGGGCACAGAGCCTGCATACTGTCTGCCTTCCCGGCCCATGGCCAGACAAGGTAGGCCGTTTGAACCAGGAGGTAATGGACCCTTCCAGCTTTCTCAGGGAGAATTTACTCCCGGCCCCCAATTACCTATGGGCGTTCTGGTTTCAATTTCTGCCAGTACTAACCTTCCAGGCCCCCATCACTCCAGCAGGTTTACATAGCCACCACTCAACCTAGGTTGGATGATAGCATAGTGCCCCCACTGGATAACTGGTAAAAACAGGTACTACACTTGATCTTAGCCATATGGAGCTGCCAGTTATAGGAAATAAACATATTAGGCACAATACAGGGATTATATAAACATATTCGACACAGTTTGGGGAATATATAAACATATATAAAAAAAGGGATTATTTGTGACAGTTGTGCGAATGCTAAAAAGGACTTGAATGTAGTGGAAAGAGTTGGCCATTGCACAGAATTCTTCCACACCGAGGTGTATTGTGTTGTATTCAGGAACTTGATACATTTTATAAAACTGACTGTAACTGGGTACATTTTATTTGGGTACAGCGTCGCATGACCGCGCAATTGTCAGTTAAAGTAATGCAGTGCCGAATCGCAAAAAAATGTCCTGGTCATTAAGGGGGTTGGGCTCCGTTCACATACTGGCGTAATCGGATGGCCGTGATCCTGAATCATTGCAAATCGTGGGACGCCCGTGCGATTCCCATGACTAGCAATGGCACCCCAAAAGGGCATGATTTTGCCACGATTGTCACCTGACGAATCGCAGTAAGATCGTGCAGACAAAATCATGGGACTCACATCGCCAAAAAAAGTACAAGAACTTCTTTTGGGCGACAGGCGTCCCGCAATTCTGTTTGCGTGATTTTACTGTGATTCCTTGGGTGACAATCGCTGTAAAATCACGCTCCATTTGGGTTGTCATTGCAAGTCCCGGGAATCGCAGGGGAGTCCCGCGATTTGCAATGAGTCAGGATCGTGGCGATCTGATGAGGAAGTAGTGGTCTCTCTGCAGACATCTACATGGCCCCTGCTGAGTCAGAGCCACAGCCTGAGTAGAAAAGCCTATCCCCCTGCCAGCATGCTTGCTCACTATGAGGAAGCAGTGGTCTCTCTGCAGACATCCACATGGCCCCTGCTGAGTCAGAAGCAGAGCCACAGCCTGAGTAGAAAAGCCTGCCCCCTGCCAGCATGCTTGCTCACTATGCAGAAGCAGTGGTCTCTCTGCAGACATCCACATGGCCCCTGCTGAGTCAGAAGCAGAGCCACAGCCTGAGTAGAAAAGCCTGCCCCCTGCCAGCATGCTTGTTCACTATGAGGAAGCAGTGGTCTCTCTGCAGACATCCACATGGCCCCTGCTGAGTCAGAGCCACAGCCTGAGTAGAAAAGCCTATCCCCCTGCCAACATTCTTGCTCACTATGAGGAAGCAGTGGTCTCCCTGCAGACATCCACATGGCCCCTGCTGAGCCAGAGCCACAGCCTGAGTAGAAAAGCCTGTCCCCCTGCCAGCATGCTTGCTCACTATGTGGAAGCAGTAGTTTCTCTGCAGACATCCACATGCCCCTGCTGAGCCAGAGCCACAGCCTGAGTAGAAAAGCCTGTTCCCCCTGCCAGCATGCTTGCTCACTATGAGGAAGCAGTGGTCTCTCTGCAGACATCCACATGGCCCCTGCTGAGTCAGAAGCAGAACCACAGCATGAGTAGAAAAGCCTGACCCCCTGCCAGCATGCTTGCTCACTATGTGGAAGCAGTGGTCTCTCTGCAGATGTCCACATGGCCCCTGCTGAGTCAGAAGCAGAGCCACAACCTGAGTAGAAAAGCCTGCCCCCTGCCAGCATGATTGCTCACTATGAGGAAGCAGTGGTTTCTCTGCAGACATCCACATGACCATTGCTGAGTCAGAGCCAGAGCCAGAGCCAGAGCCACAGCCTGAGTAGAAAAGCCTGTCCCCCAGGCATTCCCAGCTGAATCAGACCTATAGCTCTGCAATCAGCAAAGCTCCTGTTCCCTTCTTACTTCAGAGCTCCAGCTCTGGTTCAGCAGGACGACCATGTCAACGTCTGCAGAGAGACTACTGCTTCCACATAGTGAGCAAGCATGCTGGCAGACCTCTGCAGAGAAACCACTGCTTCCATATAGTAAGCATCACTTCTAGTCTACAGCATGCTGGTAGTGGGCATTCTCTGGTGCTTGGCTGTGACTGCTTGCTCTCTGTGTAGAATCAGTGGTCTCTCTGCAGAGGTCCAAGGTCACCCCCACTGAGTCAAAACTAGAGCTCTCTATTCAGCAGGGATCATGAGGTTTGCTGATAGAACTATAGGTCTGACCCAGCTGGGAACTGTGCAGAGAGAAAACTGCTTCCACACAGCGGTCTCTCTGCAAAGATCTACGATGTCTCTCCCCACTGAGTCAGAGCTAGAGCTGTCTAATCAGCACTAATCAGCAGGCAGAGGGAGTTTTGCTGATTGCAGAGCTCTGGGTCTAACTCAGCAGGATGTGTGTCAGACCTCTGCAGAGAGACCACTGCTTCCACCCAGAGAGCAAGGATCTGTCTCTGCAGCATGCTGGCAGTGCACAGTCTTTTCTACTCCAGCTGTGTCTGCCTTGTAAATGTAGAGAACTGTACAGATTGCACACCCCCGCTCCTACTGGAATGTGCTTCAATTATTTAAACTGAAGGCTCAATTAACCTCTAAAGTGCTGGAAATATCACCTATCAAGATAGGATACATTTATACATTCAGTAAATGGCACCAGCCTTGTGCTTCTTAGAATACATTCCCCACACCCTACTATGTTCTATAACCACACCCTCCTATGTTCTATAACCACACCCTCCTATGGCCTATCACCGCTCAGCTACAGCAGGATGACGCCATGATACCGAGGAGGAATTTATTTCCAGCTAGAAGTTTTCCCTGCAAGCAAATGTCAAGGTGTCCAACTGTTCTGAGATTCTACAATTAGTTATTATATCTGTCACTATTTACTTACAATCTACACAATGACAGGTTTCTTCTCTGGCTTCCTCAGGACACTTCAGAAAGTTAGAGATTGGAGCCCATTTTTGGCAGAATATAATTCATGATATGTAATACCCCTGTATATATATCTACTATCATCTATATGTCCCTCCTGTTCTATCTGTCTGCCTGTCTGTCTATCTAATCTATCTTTGTCAGTGTCATGCTTACACATTCTTTCTATCTATCTATCTATCTATCTATCTATCTATCTATCTATCTATCTATCTATCTATCTATCTATCTATCTATCTATCTATCTATCTATCTATCTATCATAGATTGTCTATATTTAATCTTGTCCTCTCCCCCTGTCTATGAAGACTGCTCTGGTTCCTGCTGTCGTGCAGTATGGGGGTTACTCCAATCTCCTCTAAACAACGTTGTATCTAGCAAAGAAAGGGTTACTAATGAGCACAACCTGCAATGTATATGGAGCTGATTACTTCAGTGCAATGGGTCGATCCGAAGTTGGAGCAACATTTTACCTTGCAGTAAAGGGGTTAATCCAGGAGCACCTTTAGTATTAAAAAAAAAATCAATGTGCCAGAAATCTGCTTTAGTCCAGTTGAGTCGGTGATGGATCTGCTTTTCCAGTGATGTGAATGCTTGAAGAGGTTACTCCATAGCCACTCTTGTAACAATGCTGAAAATGAATGGTTAAAATTGGCAATGTACCAATGTTGTTTCCTGCAGGAAAGGGGTTAATCCACTGTCACCCCCCCCCCCCCCCCCCCCAGTAGTGTGAGCGACAGTCTTTCTAGTAATGTGGAAAATACATAGTACAGTGAAGTAATATGAATCATTTTGTATGGTGCAGAGAAGGGGTTAATCTGGGAGCACATCCAATACCATGAACAATGCCCCTCCTGGCAAGCAAATTGGTTATGAATTTTATGAATTAGCATGTTCTGTAATTTAGTGGGGAAGGGGTTACGCCTAAAACTCCTCAAGTAATGTGACTAATTCTTTATCTGGCAGGAAAGGGGTTAATCCAATAAAACAATACAGTATATAAGGGAGTGATTAGGGGTTTTTTTAATGTCATGTCCTGGTTATATGAATAATGTATATAACAGAGAAGGGGTTAATCCAGCAGTATGTTTCATGATCTGAACAATGTATTGGACAGTAAAGGGGTTAATCTGGCAGCATTTTTGGTATGTATGAAAAATTTTGTAGAATGTGGTAAATGGATGAATCTGCCTCCAGGAACATGATTAATGTTAGATGAAGTAAAATGAAAAGAAGGGGTTAATCCAGCAGCAACCCATTTTGTAATTTGAACAATTTTTTCTGCAGCGAAGGGGTTAATCTGGCAGAACTTTTGGATATGCATAAATCATTTTTATAGTGCGGTAAATGGATGAATCTGCTTCCAGGGACATGAATGATGTCAGATGGATTAAAATGCAATGAAGGGGTTAATTTGAGGGTAACGCTAGTAATCTGAGCAATGTTTGGGGTATCGTGTGTGTGAACCTCCAGCAATGTAAACACTTGTAATGTGAACCTGTTTTATATACTGTAGTGAAGGGGTTAATCCTGTAGAACATTTTGTAATCTGAAGGATACACAGGGCAGTGAAGAGGTTAATTTTGCAGTTTATCTGATAATGTGAACAATGCTGGGTCGATCACAGAAGTTGCAGCAGCACATTTAGTAACTTGAACAATGTATTGTGCAGTGAAGGGGTTAATCTGGCAGCACTTTTGGTATGCATGAGTAATTTTTTATAGTGCTGTAAATGGATTCATCTGCCTACAGGAACATGAATAATGTTGGATGGAGTAAAACAGAAAGAAGGGGTAAATTGGAGGGATACACTTGTAATTTGAGCAATGCTTGGAGTAATATGTGTGAACCTTGGCAAAGTGAACGGTTTATTTGTAATGTAGAGCAGGGGCTTAACTCAGTAACGTGAGCATTGATTGCATACTAATGAAGGGGTTAATTCAGGAGAACATCTAGCAATCTGAACAATATACTGTGTAGAGCAATGAAGTAGTTAACTTTATAGTTTCTCCGGTAATGCACATAATGCTGGATCCAGCAGAGATAGGGTTAATCCAGCAGCCCATTTTGTACTTTGTACAGTGAAGGGGTTAATTTGGCAGCACTTTTGGTATGCATGATTGATTTTTTTTTTAATAGTGTGGTAAATGGTTTAATCTTCCTCCAGGAACATGAATACTGTTGATGGAGTAAAAGTGCAACGAAAGGGTTAGTTTGAGGGTAATGCTAGTAATGTGAGCAATGGTTGGAGTAAAATGTGTGAACCTCCAGAAAAGTGAACAGTAGAGCAAGAGCTAAACCCTGTAACATGAGCATGGTTTGTATACTGTAGTGAAGGGGTTAATCCAGGAGAACATCTATTAATCTAAGCAATATACTGTATAAAGCAATGAAAGGGTTAATTTTGTAGTTTCTCTGGTAACGCAAATAATGTTGGATCCAGCAGAGATGGGGTTAATCCAGCAGCCCATTTTGTACTTTAAGGGGTTAATCTGGCAGCACTTTTGGTATGCATGATTAAGGTTTTTTGTTTTTTTTTAATAGTGCCGTAAATGGATTAATCTGCCTCCAGGAACATGAATGATGTATGATGGCGTAAAATGGAAAGAAGGGGTTAATTTGAGGGTAACGCTAGTAATCTGAGTAATGTTTGGGGGTAGTATTTTCGAACCTACCAAATATTGGGAACATTGTCATGAAGAGGTTAACCCAGTGGAACCTCCAGCAAAGTAAACAGTAGAGCAGGGGCTTTACCCAGCATTGTGAGCATGGCTTGCATACTGCAGTAAAGGGGTTAACCCAGTAGAACATCTAACAATCTGAATATACTGTATGGAACACTGAAGGGGTTAATTTTGTAGTTTCTCTGGTAATGCAAATAATGCTGGATCCAGCAGAGATGGGGTTAATCCAGCAGCCCATTTTGTACTTAATGCAGTGAAGGGGTTAATCCGGCAGCACTTTTGGTATGCATGAGTAATTTCTTTATAGTGCCATAAAAGGGTTAATCTGCCTCCAGGAACAGGAATACTGTTGGATGGAGTAAAATGGAAAGAAAGGGTTAATTTGAGCACAATGCTAGCAATGCTTGGAGTAAAATATGTGAACCTCCAGAAAAGTGAACAGTAGAGCAGGAGCTTAACCCTATAATGTGAGCATGGCTTGTATAATGTAGTGAAGGGGTTAATCTAGGACGAGACCATCTAGTAATCTAAACAATATACTGTATGGAGAAATTAAGGGGTTAATTTTGTAGTTTCTCTGGTAATGCGAATAATGCTGGATCCAGCAGAGAAGGGGTAAATCCAGCAGCCCATTTTGTACTTGATGCAGTGAAGGGGTTAATCCGGCAGCACTTTTGGTATGCATGAGTAATTTCTTTATAGTGTCATAAAAGGGTTAATCTACCTCCAGGAACATGAATACCCTTGGATGGAGTAAAATGGAAAGAAGGGGTTAATTTGAGCGTAATGCTAGTAATGTGAGCAATGCTTGGAGGAAAATGTGTGAACCTCCAGAAAAGTGAACAGTAGAGCAGAAGTTTAACCCTATAACGTGAGCATGGCTTGCATACTGCAGTGAAGGGGTTAATCCAGGAGGAGAACATCTATTCATCTAAACAATATACTGTATAAAGCAATGAAAGGGTTAGATTTGTAGTTTTTCTGGTAATGCAAATAATGCTGGATCCAGCGGAAATGGGGTTAATCAAGCAGCCCATTTTGTACTTGATGCAGTGAAGGGGTTAATCTGGGAGCCCTTTTGGTATGCATGAGTAATTTTTTTTATAGTGCTGTAAATGGATTCATCTGCCTCTAGGAACATGAATGATGTTGGATGGCGTAAAATGGAAAGAAGGGGTTAATTTGAGGGTAACGCTAGTAATCTGAGTAATGTTTGGGGGTAGCATTTTCAAACCTACCAAATATTGGGAACATTGCCATGAAGAGGTTAACCCAGTGGAACCTCCAGCAAAGTAAACAGCAGAGCAGGGGCTTTACCCAGCATTGTGAGCATGGCTTGCATACTGCAGTCAAGGGGTTAACCCAGTATTACATCTAGCAATCTGAATATACTGTATGGAACAATGAAGGGGTTAATTTTGTAGTTTCTCTGGTAATGCAAATAATGCTGGATCCAGCAGAGATTGGATTCATCCAGCAGCCCAATTTGTACTTACTGCAGTGAAGGGGTTAATCCGGCAGCACTTTTGGTATGCATGAGTAATTTCTTTATAGTGCCATAAAAGGGTTAATCTGCCTCCAGGAATATGAATACGTTTGGATGAAGTAAAATGGAAAGAAAGGGTTAATTTGAGCACAATGCTAGTAATGTGAGCAATGCTTGGAATACAATATGTGAACCTCCAGAAAAGTGAACAGTAGAGCAGGAGCTTAACCCTATAACGTAAGCATGGCTTGTATACTGTAGTGAAGGGGTTAATCCAGGAGACCATCTAGCAATCTGAACAATATACTGTATGGAGAAATTAAGGGGTTAATTTTGTAGTTTCTCTGGTAATGCAAATAATGCTGGATCCAGCAGAGAAGTGGTAAATCCAGTAGCCCATTTTTGTACTTGATGCAGTGAAGGGGTTAATCTGGCAACACTTTTGGTATGCATGAGTGATTTTTTTTTTTTTTTATAGTGCCGTAAATGGATTAATCTGCCTCCAGGAACATTGAATACCGTTGGATGGAGTAAAATTGCAAGAAAGGGTTAATGTGAGGGTAATGCTAGTAATGTGAGCAATGCTTGGAGTAAAATGCGTGAACCTCCAGAAAAGTGAACAGTAGAGCAGAAGCTTAACCCTATAACGTGAGCTTGGCTTGCATACCTATTTGCGCTGTGTACCCCCCTTTTTGGCTTGCATACTGTAGTGATGGGGTTACTACAGGACAACATCTATTAATCTGAACACTTTACTCTATGAAGCAATGAAAGGGTTAATTTTGTAGTTTCTATGGTAATGCAAACAATATTGGCTCCAACAGAGACGGGGTTAATCCAGCAGCCCATTTTGTACTTGATGCAATGAAAGGGTTAATCTGACAGCACCTTTGGTATGCATGACTAAGTTTTTATAGTGCTGTAAATGGATTCATCTGCCTCCAGGAACATGAATGATGTTGGATGGAGTAAAATGGAAAGAAAGGGTAAATTCGAGGGTAACGCTAGAAATCTGGGTAATATTGGTGAACCTCCTAAATAATAGGAACATAGCTTGCCATGAAGGGGTTAATCCAGTGGAACCTCCAGGAAGGTGAACAGTTTTGTGTAATACAGCGAAGGGGTTATTTATATTATATGAACAATGTATACTGTAATAAACAGTTGATGCGAACTATTGCAGTGAAGAGGTTAAACTAGTCATGTAAATACCTTTGCATGGAGCAGTCAGTGGAATCTCCTCTAATGTGAATGTGATTGGATAGTGCAGATAGTGGCAGCTGGCAGGATTCATCTACTGATGTCAGGCATATACTATCGCTCATAGCAGAGGGTCATCCAATGTTGTGGTGTTGCATATTGCAGCGAAAAGGTTTATCTAATTAAAGTGAGGAATGCTGTAAAGTGCGATATAGCGGTTCATTTGATCATTTAAACCATTTAATGCATTGGGGTGGTTTATGTAATATCATGGCCAGTGTTTGACAAGGAAGTGATGGGTTAATTTAGCAGGTGAACCATGGAGTATACAGTAGCAGAGGGTTAATTCAGTAAGGTAAATGGTGTATTATATTGCAATGAAGGGGTTAATCCAGTAGCCTCTCCAGTAATGTATGCAATGTTGTATCGTATGCAGGGAAAGGGTTAATAATGTAATATTAGCAATGTATATTTGCAGGGAAAGGGTTAGTATAGTAACAAGAGCAATGTTGCATCTTTTGCAGGGAAAGAATTAACAATGTAACACGAGCAATGTTGCATCTTTTGCAGGGAAAGGGTTAACAATGTAACACGAACAATGTTGCATCTTTTGCAGGGAAAGGGTTAACAATGTAACACAAGCAATGTTGCACTTTTTGCAGGGAAAGGGTTAACAATGTAACACAAGCAATGTTGCACTTTTTGCAGGGAAAGGGTTAACAATGTAACACGAGCAATGTTGCACTTTTTGCAGGGAAAGGGTTAACAATGTAACACGAGCAATGTTGCACTTTTTGCAGGGAAAGGGTTAACAATGTAACACGAGCAATGTTGTATCTTTTGCAGGGAAAGGATTATTATTATTATTTATTATTATTATTCAGGAATCAGGGGGTCCTGCTCCTGAGAGCTTACAATTAACAATGTAACATGAGCAATGTTGTATCTTTTGCAGGGAAAGGGTTAACAATGAAATATAAGCAATGTTGTATCTTTTGCAGGGAAAGGACTATTATTATTTATTATTATTATTATTCAGGATTTATATAGCGCCAACAGTTTGCGCAGCACTTAACAAAATGAAGGCAGACATTACAGTTACACTACAATTTGGAACAAAAGGAATCAGGGGGTCCTGCTCATGAGAGCTTACAATTAACAATGTAACATGAGCAATGTTGTATCATTTGCAGGGAAAGGTTAGCAATTTAACACAAGCAATGTTGCATCTTTTGTAGGGAAAGGGTTAACATTGTAACAGAGCAATTTTGCATCTTTTGCAGAGAAAGGGTTAACAATGTTACACGAGCAATGTTGTATCTTTTGCAGGGAAAGGGTTAACAATGTAATATGAGCAATGTTGCATCTTTTGCGGGGAAAGGTTTAACAATGAAACATGGGCAAAGTTACATATTTTGCAGTGAAAGGGTTAATCATGTAGCATGAGCAATGTCGTATCTTTGCAGGGAAAGGTTAGCAATGTAACACGAGCAATGTTGCATCTTTTGTAGGGAAAGGGTTAACAATGTAACATGAGCAATGTTGCATCTTTTGCAGGGAAAGGGTTAACATTGTAATATGAACAATGTTGCATCTTTTGCGGGGAAAGGGTTAACAATGAAACATGGGCAATGTTACTTCTTTTGCAGTGAAAGGGTTAATCATGTAGCGTGAGCAATGTTGTATCTTTGCAGGGAAAGGGTTAGTATAGAAATCTGAGCGATAATGTGCCATTGCAGAGAAAGTGTTAATAAATAGCTTTGCAAGTAAACGGTTACTATAGAAATATTAGCAATATATTATCATAGCAGAGAAGGCTTAATATAGTAATGTGAGAAATGTATATGTGCAGGGGAAAGGGTTAATACAGTAACATGAACAATGACATTTTCTTTGCAGAGAAAGGTTTAAATCAGTATGGTAAGCATGTTTGCACCTCTGCAGGGGAAGGGTTAATATAGCAACAGGGGTTGCTTTTTTTGCATGAAAAAGGGTTACATAATAATATGAGAAATGTTGTATCTTTGCAAGGAAAGGGTTAATATAGTCATATGAGCAATGTCGTATCATTGCAGGGAAAGGGTTAATATAGTAATGCAAGCAGTGTTGTAGCTTTGCAAGGAAAGGGTTAATCTAGTGATATAATTAGAATTGTATAATTCAGGGCAAGGGTTAATATAGAAATGTATATGTGCAGGGGAAGGGTTAATGCAGTAATATGAGCAGTGATGTTTCTTTGTAGAGAAAAAGTTAACACAGTATTGTTAGCATTGTTACATCTTGGCAGAGAAAGGATTAAAGTAATGCAGACACTGTTGTATCTTTTAAAGGAAAGGGTTAATCTAGTATTGTGACCAATGTTGTTTCTTTTCAGGAAAAGTGTTACTATAGTGATAGGGACATTGTTGCCTTTTTCAGGAAAAGGGTTAATATAGTAATGTGAGTGTTGTGTCTTTTGCAGGGAAAGGCAATATAATGATTGATACATTGTTGTCTTCTTGTAGAAAAATGATTAATAATAACATGTACATGCCAATATAGTAATGTAGGTGTTGCTGTCTCTTTACAGGGAAAGGATTAATATAGTAATGTGGGTATTGTTGTCTCTTTACAGGTTAGGAACTAATACAGTAAAACCTTGGATTGCGAGCATAATTCGTTCCGGAAACATGCTTGTAATCCAAAGCACTCTTATATCAAAGCGAATTTTCCCATAAGAAATAATGGAAACTCAGATGATTCGTTCCACAACCATTTATTCATAAGTCTTTCAGTTTATAGTCAATATAAAAAGATTATAGCAATGTGATCGGTTGTGTAACTATAAAATGTCCATCCACAAATGGCGCCTCCACAAGGGGATTAGAAGCAAAATCCAGCAGGAGCTACAGAGTATAAAAGAGAAGAGAGGCGCCTCTAAGTGTAGCAGTATGGGGACATTTAATGAAGGTACAACATTTAGCAACTCACATGGTTGATGATTAAAGAGGCACATCTAAGTATGCAGGCATCCACTGGCTCTCACCAATGTCAGTCTGCAATTGTGATTGGGAAGACTACCCTGCAGTAGAGTGATCTGAAAGCGAGACTTTGAACCGCTCGTGGAGCGCAGCGTGGAAGGGTGTGATGAAGATGGTGGTGAGGAGGATGGTCTATGTGGACAGCTTTACCCCGGATGCTTGCATACTTAGATGTGCCTGTTTTAATCATCAACCATGTGAGCTGCTAAATATTGAACCTTCATTAAATGTAACAATATTGCTACACTTAGAGGCGCCTCTTTTATACCCAGTTGTGACATGACGCTACTTGTATATCAAGACATTGCTTGTATATCAAGTCAAAATTTTTTTTTAAAAATTTGCTTGTCTTGCAAAGCGCTCTCAAACCAAGTTACTCTCAAACCAAGGTTTTACTGTATAGTAATGTGGGAATTGTATCTTTACAAGAAAAGGTTTAATATAGTAATGTGAATAATGCATCTTTTCAGGAAAAGAGTCAATATAGTAACATGAGTATTGTTGTGTTTCATAGGGCAAGGGTTAATACAGTAATGTGCTTACTGTTGTGTCTTGGCAGCAAAGGGTTAATATGGTATTGTGGAAATTCTTTCTTGGCAGGCAAAGGGTTAATACAGTATTTTGGATAGTGTTTCTTGGCTGCAAAAGGGTTAATATAGTAATGTGTGTAGTGATGTATCTTGGCAGTGAAGGGGTGAATAAAGTATTGTGGGTTTGATTGTATCATCGCAGTGAAATGGTTAATATATTAAACTAAGTTATTGGTGTATCTTTGCAGGGAAAGGATTACTTTAGTATTGTGAGTATTGGTGTATCCCGGCAGTGAAGGGGTGTAGTAGTAATATGAGTATTGGTGTATCCCGGCAGTGAAGGGGTGTAGTAGTAATATGAGTATTGGTGTATCCCGGCAGTGAAGGGGTGTAGTAGTAATGTGAGTATTGGTGTATCCCAGCAGTGAAGGGGTGTAGTAGTAATGTGAGTATTGGTGTATCCTGGCAGTGAAGGGGTGTAGTAGTAATATGAGTATTGGTGTATCCCGGCAGTGAAGGGGTGTAGTAGTAATGTGAGTATTGGTGTATCCCAGCAGTGAAGGGGTGTAGTAGTAATGTGAGTATTGGTGTATCCCGGCAGTGAAGGGGTGTAGTAGTAATATGAGTATTGGTGTATCCCGGCAGTGAAGGGGTGTAGTAGTAATGCGAGTATTGGTGTATCCTGGCAGTGAAGGGGTGTAGTAGTAATATGAGTATTGGTGTATCCCGGCAGTGAAGGGGTGTAGTAGTAATATGAGTATTGGTGTATCCCGGCAGTGAAGGGGTGTAGTAGTAATGTGAGTATTGGTGTATCCCGGCAGTGAAGGGGTGTAGTAGTAATGTGAGTATTGGTGTATCCCGGCAGTGAAGGGGTGTAGTAGTAATGTGAGTATTGGTGTATCCCGGCAGTGAAGGGGTGTAGTAGTAATATGAGTATTGGTGTATCCCGGCAGTGAAGGGGTGTAGTAGTAATGTGAGTATTGGTGTATCCCGGCAGTGAAGGGGTGTAGTAGTAATGTGAGTATTGGTGTATCCCGGCAGTGAAGGGGTGTAGTAGTAATGCGAGTATTGGTGTATCCTGGCAGTGAAGGGGTGTGTGTAGTAATATGAGTATTGGTGTATCCCGGCAGTGAAGGGGTGTAGTAGTAATGTGAGTATTGGTGTATCCCGGCAGTGAAGGGGTGTAGTAGTAATGTGAGTATTGGTGTATCCCGGCAGTGAAGGGGTGTAGTAGTAATATGAGTATTGGTGTATCCCGGCAGTGAAGGGGTGTAGTAGTAATGCGAGTATTGGTGTATCCCGGCAGTGAAGGGGTGTAGTAGTAATATGAGTATTGGTGTATCCCGGCAGTGAAGGGGTGTAGTAGTAATATGAGTATTGGTGTATCCCGGCAGTGAAGGGGTGTAGTAGTAATGTGAGTATTGGTGTATCCCGGCAGTGAAGGGGTGTAGTAGTAATGTGAGTATTGGTGTATCCCGGCAGTGAAGGGGTGTAGTAGTAATGTGAGTATTGGTGTATCCCGGCAGTGAAGGGGTGTAGTAGTAATATGAGTATTGGTGTATCCCGGCAGTGAAGGGGTGTAGTAGTAATGTGAGTATTGGTGTATCCCGGCAGTGAAGGGGTGTAGTAGTAATGTGAGTATTGGTGTATCCCGGCAGTGAAGGGGTGTAGTAGTAATGCGAGTATTGGTGTATCCTGGCAGTGAAGGGGTGTAGTAGTAATGTGAGTATTGGTGTATCCCGGCAGTGAAGGGGTGTAGTAGTAATATGAGTATTGGTGTATCCCGGCAGTGAAGGGGTGTAGTAGTAATGCGAGTATTGGTGTATCCTGGCAGTGAAGGGGTGTAGTAGTAATATGAGTATTGGTGTATCCCGGCAGTGAAGGGGTGTAGTAGTAATATGAGTATTGGTGTATCCCGGCAGTGAAGGGGTGTAGTAGTAATGTGAGTATTGGTGTATCCCGGCAGTGAAGGGGTGTAGTAGTAATGTGAGTATTGGTGTATCCTGGCAGTGAAGGGGTGTAGTAGTAATGTGAGTATTGGTGTATCCCGGCAGTGAAGGGGTGTAGTAGTAATGTGAGTATTGGTGTATCCCGGCAGTGAAGGGGTGTAGTAGTAATGTGAGTATTGGTGTATCCCGGCAGTGAAGGGGTGTAGTAGTAATATGAGTATTGGTGTATCCCGGCAGTGAAGGGGTGTAGTAGTAATGTGAGTATTGGTGTATCCCGGCAGTGAAGGGGTGTAGTAGTAATGTGAGTATTGGTGTATCCCGGCAGTGAAGGGGTGTAGTAGTAATGCGAGTATTGGTGTATCCTGGCAGTGAAGGGGTGTGTGTAGTAATATGAGTATTGGTGTATCCCGGCAGTGAAGGGGTGTAGTAGTAATGTGAGTATTGGTGTATCCCGGCAGTGAAGGGGTGTAGTAGTAATGTGAGTATTGGTGTATCCCGGCAGTGAAGGGGTGTAGTAGTAATATGAGTATTGGTGTATCCCGGCAGTGAAGGGGTGTAGTAGTAATGCGAGTATTGGTGTATCCCGGCAGTGAAGGGGTGTAGTAGTAATATGAGTATTGGTGTATCCCGGCAGTGAAGGGGTGTAGTAGTAATATGAGTATTGGTGTATCCCGGCAGTGAAGGGGTGTAGTAGTAATGTGAGTATTGGTGTATCCCGGCAGTGAAGGGGTGTAGTAGTAATGTGAGTATTGGTGTATCCCGGCAGTGAAGGGGTGTAGTAGTAATGTGAGTATTGGTGTATCCCGGCAGTGAAGGGGTGTAGTAGTAATATGAGTATTGGTGTATCCCGGCAGTGAAGGGGTGTAGTAGTAATGTGAGTATTGGTGTATCCCGGCAGTGAAGGGGTGTAGTAGTAATGTGAGTATTGGTGTATCCCGGCAGTGAAGGGGTGTAGTAGTAATGTGAGTATTGGTGTATCCCGGCAGTGAAGGGGTGTAGTAGTAATGTGAGTATTGGTGTATCCCGGCAGTGAAGGGGTGTAGTAGTAATGTGAGTATTGGTGTATCCCGGCAGTGAAGGGGTGTAGTAGTAATATGAGTATTGGTGTATCCCGGCAGTGAAGGGGTGTAGTAGTAATGTGAGTATTGGTGTATCCCGGCAGTGAAGGGGTGTAGTAGTAATATGAGTATTGGTGTATCCCGGCAGTGAAGGGGTGTAGTAGTAATGTGAGTATTGGTGTATCCCGGCAGTGAAGGGGTGTAGTAGTAATGTGAGTATTGGTGTATCCCGGCAGTGAAGGGGTGTAGTAGTAATGTGAGTATTGGTGTATCCCGGCAGTGAAGGGGTGTAGTAGTAATATGAGTATTGGTGTATCCCGGCAGTGAAGGGGTGTAGTAGTAATATGAGTATTGGTGTATCCCGGCAGTGAAGGGGTGTAGTAGTAATGTGAGTATTGGTGTATCCCGGCAGTGAAGGGGTGTAGTAGTAATGTGAGTATTGGTGTATCCCGGCAGTGAAGGGGTGTAGTAGTAATGCGAGTATTGGTGTATCCTGGCAGTGAAGGGGTGTAGTAGTAATATGAGTATTGGTGTATCCCGGCAGTGAAGGGGTGTAGTAGTAATGTGAGTATTGGTGTATCCCGGCAGTGAAGGGGTGTAGTAGTAATGTGAGTATTGGTGTATCCCGGCAGTGAAGGGGTGTAGTAGTAATGCGAGTATTGGTGTATCCCGGCAGTGAAGGGGTGTAGTAGTAATGCGAGTATTGGTGTATCCCGGCAGTGAAGGGGTGTAGTAGTAATATGAGTATTGGTGTATCCCGGCAGTGAAGGGGTGTAGTAGTAATATGAGTATTGGTGTATCCCGGCAGTGAAGGGGTGTAGTAGTAATGTGAGTATTGGTGTATCCCGGCAGTGAAGGGGTGTAGTAGTAATGTGAGTATTGGTGTATCCCGGCAGTGAAGGGGTGTAGTAGTAATGTGAGTATTGGTGTATCCCGGCAGTGAAGGGGTGTAGTAGTAATATGAGTATTGGTGTATCCCGGCAGTGAAGGGGTGTAGTAGTAATGTGAGTATTGGTGTATCCCGGCAGTGAAGGGGTGTAGTAGTAATGTGAGTATTGGTGTATCCCGGCAGTGAAGGGGTGTAGTAGTAATGTGAGTATTGGTGTATCCTGGCAGTGAAGGGGTGTGTGTAGTAATATGAGTATTGGTGTATCCCGGCAGTGAAGGGGTGTAGTAGTAATGTGAGTATTGGTGTATCCCGGCAGTGAAGGGGTGTAGTAGTAATATGAGTATTGGTGTATCCCGGCAGTGAAGGGGTGTAGTAGTAATGTGAGTATTGGTGTATCCCGGCAGTGAAGGGGTGTAGTAGTAATGTGAGTATTGGTGTATCCCGGCAGTGAAGGGGTGTAGTAGTAATATGAGTATTGGTGTATCCCGGCAGTGAAGGGGTGTAGTAGTAATGCGAGTATTGGTGTATCCCGGCAGTGAAGGGGTGTAGTAGTAATATGAGTATTGGTGTATCCCGGCAGTGAAGGGGTGTAGTAGTAATGTGAGTATTGGTGTATCCCGGCAGTGAAGGGGTGTAGTAGTAATGTGAGTATTGGTGTATCCCGGCAGTGAAGGGGTGTAGTAGTAATATGAGTATTGGTGTATCCCGGCAGTGAAGGGGTGTAGTAGTAATATGAGTATTGGTGTATCCCGGCAGTGAAGGGGTGTAGTAGTAATGTGAGTATTGGTGTATCCCGGCAGTGAAGGGGTGTAGTAGTAATGTGAGTATTGGTGTATCCCGGCAGTGAAGGGGTGTAGTAGTAATGCGAGTATTGGTGTATCCTGGCAGTGAAGGGGTGTGTGTAGTAATATGAGTATTGGTGTATCCCGGCAGTGAAGGGGTGTAGTAGTAATGTGAGTATTGGTGTATCCCGGCAGTGAAGGGGTGTAGTAGTAATATGAGTATTGGTGTATCCCGGCAGTGAAGGGGTGTAGTAGTAATGAGTATTGGTGTATCCCGGCAGGGAAGGGGTGTAGTAGTAATGTGAGTATTGGTCTATGTTCTCAGGTCTCCTCTCCGGGGTGCGGACGGTAGAAGACTCTGCCGTTGGAGGATCTCAGCACTGCAGACAGCGTTGTGGCGTCCGGTCGGTCGGTCGGAGTATAAGTTCAGCACGGTGGACAGCTCCCATCTCCTGGGTAATGGACAGCTTGGCTCGGGTCACCTGCACCGCTCCTATACTGGATGTGAGCTCTGGTTAGGGGCCCCGGAGGGCTCTGGAGGAGAACAGGAATACCTCACCCATCAGGATGGGC
This sequence comes from Pelophylax lessonae, assembly GCF_965119305.1. Lineage (NCBI taxonomy): Eukaryota > Metazoa > Chordata > Amphibia > Anura > Ranidae > Pelophylax > Pelophylax lessonae. The sequence goes on along the minus strand of NC_138770.1, from coordinate 61,921,072 downwards.
TACAGACTGTGTGCACTCATCTCACTCACCCGACTCCTCTGTTATATCACAGCCTGCACCACAGGTAAGAGGGGGGTAACTCCTCATTCTCTTCTAATGTCAATTTCAGTGGACCAGTTTTTGGGTAGATGCTGACAGTTCATTCTAACTTTAAGGAACTCTGCTGATGATATCCCTGCTCTGTGTACCTGCTATGTCCATTATAAGGGGTTCCCCCCATCCCTGTGCTGAGTTCCCAGCTCTGTAGACCTTATGTGGCCATTATCAAGGGTTGCCAGCATCTCTGTGCTGGGTTCTTTGGTCTGTACACCTGATGTGCTTATTATGAGGGGTTCCCACCATCCCCGTGCTAAGTTCCTGGGTCTACACACCTTATGTGCCTATTATGAGGGGTTCCCGCCATCCCTGTGCTCAGTTCCTGGGTCTGTACCCCTGCGGTGTCCATTATGAGGGGTTGCCACCATTCCTGAGCTGATTTCCTGGGTCTGTAGACCTGTTGTGCCCATTATGAGGGGCTTCCACCATCCCTGTGCTGAGTTCCTGGGTCTGTAGACCTGTTGTACCCATTATGAGGGGCTTCCACCATCCCTGTGATCAGTTCCTGGGTCTGTACACCTGCTGTGCCCATTATGAGGGGTCCCCACCATCCCTTTGCTGAGTTTCACGGTCTGTACACCCGCCGTGCCCATTATGATGGGTTCCCACCATCCCTGTGCTGTCAAATGATAGTAGCACCCATGTTTATCAAATGCAACTTTTATATAATTAAATATATATATATTTTTATATATTTGTTTTTAACTTTTTTCTTTTACAATTACCGTATTTTCCGGCGTATAAGACGACCCCCCCTAATTTTCATCTACCGGTAATACTTATACTTAGGTTACCTTGGAGATATTATACTCGGCGTATAAGACGACCCCCCATTTTTGGGGGATTTTTTTGAGGTTCAAAAGTAGTCTTATACGCCAGAAAATACAGTAACTTTATTGCTATCACATGGGGGGGGGGGGGGGGGGTGATAGCCGATGGCCCCCATGGTATAGCATTTTGCTGTGACAGGTTCTCTTTATTGAGACATCAGACCTAATGATTTTGCTTCATTCATATATGCGGCATGTGGGGGTTAACGACCACCTTTTTGCGGTGGCACAGACACGGGGCAAAAAAAGCAAGTGTGCCACTCGAAAGTTTGTTATTGATTTAAAATGGAAAAATAATGCATTTGGCTACTAGATGGCGCTGAGCATCATGATAATTTTATATAAAACTCAGCGCCATCTAGTGGTCATATATATATTTTTTTATGATTTAAAGATTTAAGCCCGTACACACGTACCGATTGTTGGCCGTGAATTTTCGGCCGCCACCCGATCGGCTGATTTTCGGCTTGTTAGTATGATGCTTCCGACAACCGACTGCGACTTTTCGGCCGAATAAAATCTGGTGTGCATGCTATAAAAATTTTGTTGGCAGTCACCAGAACGGACGATTGTTCCTCAGTCAGTACAGATTTCGGCAGACAAAAATCAGTTGAGCAAAACTGGGCATGCTCAGAGAAGAAAAAACACACGAAAAGTAAACCAGCACATGACATCTCTTCTGCAGTTGGTTGTTGTTGGCCGACAAAATTCGTGTGCAGTCTAGAGCACATTTCAACCAACACAACAACACTGGACAAAAGACGGCCGATCGGTCGGCCAACAATTGGTGAGTGTGTACGAGGCTTAACTCTGTTTTTGTTGAGGGAAAAAAAAAAACATTGCCCTTTGGGTGTGTCCATATCGTAAGTGAATCTAATAGAAGTGGTACATTCTGTGTACAGAACACCTCCAGGTGGCCATATTGCATTTTACAGAAAACTTGAGATTGAAAAGGAAATTGAAAAGGAAAGGTAATTTTTAATAACATTCCATTACATTATGACTTGTGTGGCAATTGTATAAGCTTTATTTGTTTATTTTATTTCCTTTTTTCTTTCGATACTGTAGTTACCCTTAAAAATGGAAAAAAAAAACACATTTGTCCACTAGATGGCGCTAAGTATTATATGAATTTACCATGATACTTAGCACCACGTACCGTAGTACCAAAATATGTGTTTTCTATTTTAAATCAATGAAAATTGTCAATGTGACATACCTATATGTCGGTTCTCGCAGCCGAGCCGGCCTGCCGCAGTATATCTGCGGCGGGCAGTCGGGAAGCGGTTAAAGTGTAGACATAAAAATGAGAAATAACAAAAAAAAAAAAAGAAAAATTCCTAAATATAGTGCCTAGGGGGTCCGCTTAGTCTGCCTGTAAAGTGGCGCATCTGTACTGTGTATAGAAGCTGCTGCAGAAATAATGACAATTATAAAGTCAAAAAATGACATTTTCCCTGCAAGCTTTCTTTGTTTTGTAAACATCAGCTTGGGATGCCAGTCTGTATGATGAGGCCACAATGTAGTGCACTGGGAACAAAATTGGAGATTTTTTGGATAAATTCTGGTGTCTCTTTTGCAGACTTTGAATAAAAGTAACAGGTGTGGAAAAATTGGTCTTTGGGTGTTGGTGGTGCCTTCACACCGTAACTCTATAGAGCAGGGGTATGCAAACTGTGGCCCTTCAGATGTTGCAGAACTACAAGTCCCATGAGGCATAGCAAGACTCAGACAGCCACAAGCATGACACCCAGAGGCATGATGGGACATGTAGTTTTGCAACAGCTGGAGGGCCACAATGGCAGCTGCAGTGAACAGCGCTCTAGTCTCTGCTCGGGTGATGGAGGATGAGAAGGCTGAGGATGGTTTAGTGAGCCAGTCCACCACCACCTCTGCATGCTGTGGCTGGATAGCACGGGCAACATCACTAAACAGAGGAAATGATGCCCCGACTGAGGACTGACCTTGTCCACCTTTGCCTGTGGACACATACGCTGATGGCTCCCTTACAGTGCCATGGGAACATCTGCCTCTCCTTGTTGGCCTCCCAGATATGATGGGGGAAGGGGGGCTTATTAACAAAATGTAATAAAGATGGTGAAATGTGTACGTGGATGCACTTGAATCAATGGGAAGTTGTGTTTGGTGCACTTTCATTTTAGTACTCACTACACAGACACACTCCAATATACTGCAGTAAAACTGCACTGACGCACTGCAATATACTGCTGTAAACATGCACTAATGCACTGAAATATACTACAGTGAAATATACTGCGTTAAATGTGCACTAACACACTGCAATATACTGTGGTAAACCTTCAATAAGGCACTGATATATACTACACTGAAATATACTGTGTTAAATGTGCACTAACGCACTGCAATATATTGCAGTAAACCTGCATTAACGCACTGAAATTAATATTTTTTACTTTCTGCTATATAACATTCCCAATGTTTAAAAAAATGAAAAATCAAATTTTTTCATAATTTTAGGCCAATATGTATTCTGCTACATATTTTTGGTAAAAAAAATCCAATAAGTGTATTTTGATTGGTTTGCACTAAAGTTATCGCGTCTACAAACTAGGGGAAAGATTTATGTCATTTTTATTTATTTATTTATTAATTTTTACTAGTAATGGTGGCAATCTGCGATTTTTAGCGAGACTGTGACATTGTGGCGGACAGATCAGGCCCCTAACTGACATTTTTGGCACTTTTGGGGGGGAGCATTGACATTACTACAGTAATCAGTGCTAAAAATATGCACTGTACTAATGACACTGGCAGGGAAGGGGTTAACACCAGGGGCGATCAAAGGGTTAAGTGTGTCCCTAGGGGGTGTTTTCTAACAGTGTGGGGGTTGGATTTATGGAATGAACACAGGGACCTGTGTTGCTAAATAGGAGGATCACAGGATCCCTGTGTTCATTGCTGACAAAACAACGGTCTGCCATGATTACAACGGCAGACCGCCGTTCTGTCTCCGTGAGGGACGCTTGGGGGTACCCGCCGGCAATCGTGGCTGCCGGCCCCGCAGATCAGCTTACCCTCTGGTGAATGGGTGCGCGAGCGTCGTTTCGCAGGAGCCTGCTGACCTGCCGCCGAATATCTGAAACGGCTGGTCGGCAAGTGGTTAAACTCCAGTTGATGAAGTTACTGATTCCATCTAATTTGCTATCTGGGCTTTTATGAGTGTTTTTCCTTGGGTCCTCCCACTGGCCGGTGGGTGCTCATTGTTCCGTCCCCTGGGTGGAGAGTTATGTCCATACTGCAGTAGGGTACAAGCTTACTACCAACGGTGATTGAATATCCTTGTAACAATGGCATAGTTTGTCCTGATGAAGCCGAAAGCCCTGTGAAACGCGTAGACCATGTGTACTAATATCACCATGCTATGTTTCCTCTATTGGTTTTAAACACAACCACTGTACTTGCCTATCAGCATTTTGTTGTTTTGATTTCTTTTTGTAATAAATTTTGTTTGATTTTAATTGTACTTTATATTCTGTCTTTTACTCCCGTTGACATATATATGTGTCTATATATACTGTATATAGTGTGTGTGTGTGTGTTTATATATCTCGTATTTACATACATTCATTCATACACACACACACACACACTGTGTGTGTGTGTGTATATATATATATATATATATATATATATATAAAAGAACAGGTAACTCCATGCAACTGCTGAATGCCCGCTTCTCCTCCTCTCCCTCCTGAAAGCATTCAGCGGCTGCAGGAGGGAAATGGAGGCCGGAGCAGTTCCTCCATATGCCACTCCAACCGCCTCCCTATCCCTGTTCTGCTGTCCCGGGCTCCTGTGTCTTTCCCTGGTGCCCCCCCACTGTGCTGCTTGGGTTTTCCCCTCCCACCTCCCCATGGCTGCTGTGGGGGATCTGTCAGAAAGAGCAGGGAAGGAGGCGGTAAATGTGTCATTTACTGGACCCTTCCTTGTCTTGATGAATAGCGTCAGTGATGGATTTTTTTTTAATTTTTATTTTAACTGTTTACTATGCCTCAGTTCCTGAATGAACAGGAAGCCTTTGTACAGAGCTATCCCTGTTCATTCATGCTGTGCAGCTGAAAAAGAGACTGATGAATCTGTCCTTGGTCCCTTTTTCTCTGTCTCAAAAGTGAGACATCAGATGTCTGATTAGACCCCTGATATTTTACCAAAGTCCCCCATCAGGGGTTCTAAAAAAAACATGCAAAAAATAATAAAAAATAAAATGGTAAAAAAAAATTAAAAATAAAGAAAATAAAACAAAACAAAAACTACTGACACCAGTGGCGGAACTACCAGGGTTGCACTTGCGACTGGGCCCTGGCATCACTATGAGGGGGGACCCCAAGATGGCAGGAAGGTGGCCCACTGCGAGGCTGTAACAAAAATAATCCCACGATGGGAGTAAAGGGCCCCGGCATCAGTGGGAAGGACCCTGGTTGGGGGCAAGGAGGCCATTCTTTCTAGCACTGGGCCCTGAAGATTCTAGTTACACCTCTTAGGGAAGAGCATTGTTTCCTAAGTCTGAGAAACGTCAAAAAGAAGTCCATGACCCTGTTACGAAAAAGTTGTACCGAACAGCATAGTGCTGCCACACCATGGCTTGATGAAAATGGGAACGTTAGATGCTTTTGAGTGCCATTAACAAATAATGGCACCATGTCACGCCTGCCAAAGGGCAGCACATTTCTGTGTGTGTGTGTGTGTGTGTGTCGGGAAAGTGCATACTTTTATAGTGGAGTAATGAAGGTGGAGAATTGAACCCCCAAAACACATTGGCTTTTTCTTATGACCTTCTGTCATGCTAAATGAAGATTTACTAGACTCGCATTATACTTGTGGCCAGGGTTGTTCTTTCTTACAGAATAGGTGCAGTTACTCCCCCTTTCTGAGTCACCCCCTGACTCTGCCCCCTACCCACCTCTGAGCACCATCCTTTGGTTTCACCTCCTACTCACCTCCCTGTACCCCTCATTGAAAGAATACAGAACCAAGTAACATTTTGTGGTTCTAAGTGATTTGTATGGAATTTGTTAATGACAATAAGAGAAGTAGTAAAATAGATCCTCTGCAGCCAGTGTAGCAACATTTCCAGGCCTTGGGCCTGAAATGGGTCTGCCATTGTTACCGGTAACACTTCCAACACATTTAAGTTGTGAACCCAAGTGTGAGAACTGAGACAATGACCATTCTGGCATCTTTGTTTTGTTTTTGTTTATTTTGCAATGGGGATGGGAGAAGGGAATGAGTGGGATACTCCTCTGGCTCAACTAGGTTTAACTAGGACACTGTATAGAAAAATGCCTGTTAGTGCTGTCTTGACGCCAGCAGAATGCCGGCTAACACTTCCTGGCGCTTGAAGATACTGTATCGCTGAACTGTGCTAGAACTTCGGCTTTAACACACAGGTTAACTTAGAAGATCCAGGACTGAAGGACATTTGACTCCTGACACTACTGTTTAGCTCAAAAGTCCATTGAACAACTCCCTCCAGCCCTTCACTGACTGAGGTAGCTCCTTGTAACTGCTTGTGCTGCTGAAACTCTTAACACTGTACACTTCAGGGCTCAACTGCTGGCGCCCCCTTTAACACTTCAGGGTCCTCTGACTAGGCACCCCCTTTACTGCTAGCTAGCTCCTGGATTCCAGGGACCTTCACCGGAGTGGTCCCCTCTACACTAGGCAGACCCCCAGAGGCAGTTCACAGTACTCACGACCTTGGAAGGCTTTCCTGGAACTGAACCCCTCTTTCTCTGCTGGTCCTCGGCACACCAGATCCTCTCTGCAGCTCAGCTCAGCACTCTCTGGACTCTCAGGCAGCCACCTGAGACACCCGATCCTTCTGACAGGAGGAGAGACAGCCGCACTCTCCCTCCTGGGACTCTGCTTCCTGCCAAAGACCTGCGTCATGCGCTCCCCTCAAATGTATACACACTCCCAGAATCCTCTGCGGCAGAATCTGCCTACTGGGGTAGATACAGGCCTGAATGGGCCACTGATTGGGTTTCCTCCACTGCCCAATGAGAATGGAGCCAGTGGGGAGACTCCCCTCTCAGTAGCCTCACCTGGGAGACATGACAGCCTAGCTGAAAATCATGGTCCTGCTGTTAGGCAGCCAAGGCTCACTATACTTTTACCTAGCACCTACCCTGTAGGGTGCTACATCAGCAACCATATAATCCCCCACAAGCAAGGGTAGATCCACCTCAGCAAACAACAATACATCTTCCAACAACCAGCATAAATAGACTCTCCAGCAGCCAGAAACAATAGACCACTAACTCAACATTAGGTCCCTCCCAGCAAAAACTGCCCCCCCCCCAAGCAGCGATAGGTCCTCCGCCAGCAAAAATAGACCCCCGAAGCAATAGATCCTCCATCAACAGTAGATTCCCTAGCAGCCAACAACAATAGACCATTAAGCACCCCTTGCCATTATATACATTCAGGGCTGGAGGTGTCTGTGTGTTCCCCCACGTTTCTGCAGGAATAAAAAGCCCTGCTTGTGTGGCACTCTCACTCTCCACAATCCATAGTTACTCCAGGTACCTCCAATGACACCCTGGCTAACAGAGAGCTGTCTCCAGAATTTGGAAGTCAAGCTTTACCCTTTCTGTTGTGGATCCATCCCTCTACCAACACGCCTATTTTCAAGGTTTTTATTGCTGTCAATGACCCTACCTAGGAGATCCACTCCCTCATTTGGTCCTGGCCACCATCGTCTAAGTGATGGGAAATCCAAAGTTTTAAGTTGTCACTTGACGATTCTGCCTCTGAACTCTAAGATGTCACCCAACTTTTAAAGGAATTGAACTTCCACCGAGAAACACAACAGCCATCATCCAGATCCCATCTGAATTTCTAAGTTCTGATGAAGGTTGCACTCTGTAACCTTCGAAACGCATTGAGTTCCGGCTATTGAATGCAATGACACATAAAACTGATCTGGACAATGATTTCTCCAGTCTACGCTATATTTACTCCTTCTTTCTCAGCAACAAAAACCTGACAAGGGTTCCAGCTAGGGATGAGGGCATCTGTCTGGTTTCAGTTTGTGAACAGTTTCATAAAGCATTCTCAAATTTTCTGAACTCTGCAGTGAATCTCATTCTATAGAGGTGGGGGGGGGGGGGGGGTAAACAAGCTATGGTCAAACAAATGACTCGGGAAGCCTGGCACTACCATGGCGGCTATGTACCAGTGCCAAAATTCTTGTATTAATGTATCGAAGCCATATCCTTTTTATAGAAAAGGGGCGGATTTATCTATTCCTTAACATTATTGGCCCTTGTGACTCAGCTGACCAGGAAAAAAGTCTATGTGCCGCATTATAGGTTGTTCCCTAATTCTGGCAACGAACCTGCAAACTTTTTGGCTAAAACTAGAGAATCTGAGGATTCGTCCGCACACCTATCCGAACTTCCATCCTTAGTTTTGACCTTTTCCCATCTATAACTAAAAGTAAAAGAGAAAAGTTTGGGGTATACATGTACTGTCTATGAGCTTAATCCAGGAGGCCAGAGTGATGCCCTTTTCAATGCTGCTGCTCATTTATGTTCCAGAAAATACTGAGGCCCACAAACAGCCAGGCAACCAGCATTTTTATAGAAAGTTACCTTTATCAGCCTCTGTGTTTGCTACGAGAAGTTTACTTTAATATTAAGGCGCCATATCATTTTTGGCATGTTATTCCTTTAAAAATGGACTCGGAGGGTGGTGACAGTTATTTTATGCCAATTTAACGTGCAGTAAGTAGCCTTCCCTGGAAATGATTGTTTGGTGGAGCAATAAATGTGCTCGATGAATGGGAAGCATCTGCTAGAGTGGAGAAAGCTGCACCTGCATTGAATAAAGGGAGGCTTGTTGGCTTTAATTGTGTCTCTCTAACTACAATAGATTTTCTTTTTGCCAGAAACTCCGACAGTGTGACAGTGATGCAACTGCATCCTGCTTCATTGTTATTTTTAAAGCAAACCTGACATAAAACACAAAAAAAAAAATATATATATGCCCACCACCCTGTCCTAGGCACCCTCAGGAGCCTCTACTTACCTTTTTTCCCCACTCCCACCATTCCAATCATCAATCATCATCCTTCCCCCTAGAATCCCGGTACATCTGGGTATAGAGAAGCACCTGATGTTCAGAGCAGAAAAGGAGGACTAAGTCGGACTTTACAGACCATAAAGGAGTAAACACAGTTATATATATATATATACTGTGTATATATATATATATATATATATATATATGTGTATGTGTGTATATATATATATATATATATATATATATATAGTGTATATGTGAGTGTATATGTGTGTGTGTGTATATATATATATATATATATATATATATATAATCACAGTTTATTTGTACATATTAAAATATAGGGATGCCAAGGTGCATCTCTTGGACAACATAACACATTTATTATAAAAAACAAGAATCATGGTTTTTATTATAAAAACAAGAATCGTGTGCAAGAATTGTGTGCATGCATATACATGCAAACAAAGTGGAAATGCTTTAGTCCCCCATATAATAAGTGGCCGTCCTAATACAGCTTGGTATGTGCAGTGTAATTATGACTATCCTCCAGAGACCAGGCCCAACCAATGGGAGCTGTCTCTCCTATTGCCTCCAATCTATCCGGTCAACTAGGGATTGATAGGTCATCAATCACATATGTCACCTGAAGTGTCATCTGCCACCCCACTATGTAGCATTTGGGACCAAAGCAGCCAATCACACAATCACAGCCCAGTTTTGTCGGGGGGGGGGGGGGGGTAAGCCCCTCACTGTGCAATTGTTTCCTGTCAGCTGGGATCTGATTGGAGGTGATAGGTAGTATAGGGTTTGGTGTGTGGCTAGGGTTAGATTTAGGCATAGGATTAGAGTTAAAGTTAAGGTTAGATTTAGGGATAGAGATAGCGGTAGGGTCAGCGTTAAGGTTAGCATTAGGGATAGAGTTAGAGTTAGAGTTAAGGTTAGAGTTAGGGTTAGAGTTAAGGTTAGCATTAGAGCTCAGACTAGGGTTATAATTAGGGTTACATTTAGGGTCAGAGTTAAGGCTAGGGATAGGGTTAGAGGTAAATTTAAGTTTAAGGTTAGAGTTAGAATTAGGTTTTAGAGTTATGCTTAGAGTCAGAGTTAAGGTTAGCGTTAGGGATACAGTTAGAGTTAGGGATAGCATTAGAGTTGGAGTTAGGGTTTAGATATGGGCTAGAATTAGGGTTAGAGTTAGGGTCAGAGTTAAGGCTAGGGATAGGATTAGAGGTAAATTTAAGGTTAGGGTTAGAGTTAGAATTAGGGTTAGAGTTAGAATTAGGGTTAGAGTTAGAATTAGGGTCGGAGTTAAGGTTAGCGTTAGGGATACGGTTAGAGTTAGGGATAGGATTAGAGTTGGAGTTAGAGTTAGGATATGGGCTAGAATTAGGGTTAGAGTTAAGGTTAGGGTTAGTGTTAGGGATTGACATAACTGTATAGTAACCCAAAAGGATACGGTAAAATCAATGCACTGGAGCAAACATGCACAGGATGATTCAAGGAGATATCAGTGAAACCACAGTAGAGAATAGAAGACCCAAGATTAGCCATTGTATCACTAGAAGCTGGGATCAAGCCAGAGGAGCATAGTCAGATTTCCAAAAATCAACTGTAAAACTTTGGCATCCAATATTAGACCCCAGATAGGCTGCTAAAAGACATTAAGTCCTATGATATGATGGCTCCAAGTCAAACTTAAAACATCTCATCTCTCCTGGGACAGGCCGCGGTGTGCCCGCTGTGGTTTCATTGATCTCTCCCTGAAACATCCTGTTGATGTGCGGTCCAGTGTGTTGATTTTACCATATCCTTATTAGGTTACTATACAGTTATTTTGTATGTAAAACTAACCACTTGCCGACTGCAACGACGATTTACGTCGGCAGTCAGCCCCTCACAGGCAAAGTGACGTAGGGCTATGTCGCTAGCCTGTGAGGCTCTAGGGAGCGAGCGCGCGCCGCTGAGAGCGCGCTCCCGCTCGCTCACGGACCCCCACGCGAGTGACCGGTGGACCCGATGTCCGCCGGTTACACCGGGAGAAAGGCAGATGGCTAATGTAAACAAAGCCGCCTGTCATTCTCCCCTGTGTAACAGCACAGATCATACGGTCCTGCTATGTAGGACCGTTGATCTCTGCTGTTACATGAAAAGCCACATCCAATCACAGTTAGAAGCACGCCCCTAGGGACACACTTAACCCCTCCTTCTCAAATAAAGTTAACCCCTTCCCTGCCAGTGTCATTTTTACAGTAACAGTGCATATGTATAGCACTGATTACTGTAGTAATGTCACTGGTACCCCCAAAAGTGTCAAAAATGTCAGTCAAGGGTCCGATCTGTCCGCCGCAATTTTGCAGTCCCGCAAAAAAAAATCGCAGATCGCCGCCATTACTCGTTAAAAAAAAAAAAAATAAAAATGACAAAAATCTTTCCCTTAGTTAGTAAACGCAATAACTTTTGCGCAAACCAATCAAAATACGCTTTTTGCAATTTTTTTTTACCAAACATAGGTAGCACAAAACAAATTGGCCTAGAATGTTAAAAAATTTAGATTTTTAAATTTTTTGGGGGGAATTTCATATAAAAAAAATGTGAAAAATATTGTTATTTTTGCAAAATTGTCGCTCTTTTTTTGTTTATAGCGCATGATCAAAAAATCGCACAGGTGATCAAATACCACCAGAAGAAAGCTCTGTTTGTGGGGAAAAAAAGGACGTCAATTTCATTTGGGTACAGCGTCGCACGACCACGCAATTGTCCGTTAAAGTCACGCAGTGCCGAATCGCAAAATAGGCCCTGGTCAGGAAGGGGGTAAAATCTTCCCGGGGCTTAAGTGGTTAACTGCTTCTGTGCCGCCCACCGCACATTTACTGCGGCAGGGAGGCCCGGCAGCACGAATTGAGGTACCTGTTAGGGTGCTGGTGGTAACCTGGCGGCAGAGGTAGGCCCCGATGTTCGCTAGAGGGCGGAGCTTGGACGGGAACCCCCAAGGTAAGTGACACAGGCTAGCCTGAGGTGCGGAACCTAAGTATCCACCGGTTTTCGCCAGAGCCTCTGGTGGTGAGGAAGGACTTTGCTGCGTGTGGATACCAGGTCGCGGTCCTCAGGGTCGCCCCACCAAGGGAGAACCGGTCAAGGTCCGAAGGCAGATAAACAGACAAGGAAGATCCGAGAGAATGGTCAAACAAGCCGGGGTCAGGACGGGCAGCAGACAAGCGGAGTCAGGGACAAGCCAAAAGGTCAACAGGAAATCAACATTAAACAGGTCACAGGTTCAGGAACAACGGCAAGAGCTGTAGACAAGACAGCAAAGTGCAAATGCAACAGCTGCCTTTAAATAGGCCTTCTTTGGCGCCAAAACTTCTGGGTCAATGCGTGCAAGCGTGAGAGCGCATAACGTGCGCATTGGCTAATTCGCGCATGCGCGTTAGCCAATTAACGGTTTCTAACGGGAGCTAATTCACGCATGCGTATTAGCCAATTAGCGGTTTCTAACAAACGGTTTCTAACAGTACCTATACGTCACTTCTTCCTGGTCTGGGGCGAGCATGCCGTTTTATCCATGGTATAACCCTTAACATGAAATACAATGAATTTGTTTTAAATAGAATTTTGAAACAAACAGAAAACATGTAATAATGTAAAAGTCACAATTGACTAAACATTACAGTAATAGGATAAAATGTGTACCTACTGAATCACAGTATAGATTCCCTTAAATAATATGTATAATATATATAAGAAGTGTCTTTTATGTGTCACTCAAACACCAGTTAGTTATACATTTATTTTGAAGAAACTGTCAGAAAACAATCTTCTTCTAAAATTGTGCACACTAATTCTATTCATCATTTCCAGAGGAGCCTATGCCGGTTTCCCTCCGGAGTCCTCATCTAGCAGGCTCAGCCCAGCCATATATGTTGCTAAGCTGCCGGGAGACCTCAGAAATGAGTTGGAGGTAGAATTCTCTATAACGATATATAGCAGTTCCAGGAGAACAGCAGAGAGCTATTAAGGCCTCATGCACACGGAACGTTATAAAAACGCCAGTAGCTTTGTAGTGAGTTTTTCAACGCTTTTTAGCTTTTTTGTATTGGCGTTTTTCAGCGTTTTTTGGCATTAGCGTTTTTTTGGCGTTTTTTAGCTTAACCACTTTTGGACTGGAAGATTTTCCACCTTAATGGCCAGGCCATATTTTGCAGTTCGGCACTGTGTTACTTTAACAAACAATTGCGCGGTCGTGCAAAGCTCTTCCCAAATAAAATTGATGTCCTTATTTTCCCACAAATAGAGCTTTCTTTTGGTGGTATTTGATCACCTGTGCGATTTTTATTTTTTGCACTATGAACAAAAAAAATAGCGACAATTCTGGAAAAAAAAAACAATATTTTTTACATTCTGCTATATAACATTCTCAAAAAAAAAATTAAAAATCAAAATTTTTTAACATTTTAGGCCAATTTGTTTTTTGCTACATATTTTTGGTAAAAAAAAAAAATCGCAATAAGCGTTTTTTGATTGGTTTGCGCAAAAAGTTATCACGTCTACTAACTACGGGAAAGATTTATATAATTTTTATTGTTTTTTTTTTTTACTAGTAATGGCGGCGAGCTGCGATTTTTTTTTTTTTTTTTTTGCGGGACTGCGACATTGCTGCGGACAGATCAGACCCCTGAAACTTTTGGGGGTACCAGTGACATTACTACAGTAATCAGTGCTAAAAATATGCACTGTTACTGTAATAATGACACTGGCAGGGAAGGGGTTGGGTAACACTGGGGGTGTCAAGGGATTAAATGTGAGCCTAGGGGAATGATTCTAACTGTGAGGGGGTGTGGCTTGTGAAATGACCATAGAGACTTGTAATCCTATGTAGAAGAATCACAGGCGCTCTGGTATCATTCCAGGGAGAACGGTCAGCTGTGTTAACAACAGCTGACTGTTCTTCTCTCTCAGCGGGGAGCGATCACGCGTGTCAGGCGGCAATCAGAGTTGTGAACACAGCTGACCGTTCTTCTCCCTGGAATAATCACAGAGCGCCTGTGATTCTTCTACATAGGATTACAGGTCTCTATGGTCATTTCACAAACCACACCCCCTCACAGTTAGAATCACTCCCCTAGGCTCACATTTAACTCCTTGATCACCCACAGTGTTAACCCCTTCCCTGCCAGTGTCATTATTACAGTAACATATATTTTTAGCACTGATTACTGCAGTAATGTCACTGGTACCCCCAAAAGTGTCATAAATGTCAGTCAGGGGTCCAATCTGTCTGCGGCAATGTCGCAGTCCCGCAAACAATGGCAGATCGCCGCCATTACTAGTGAGAAAAAAACAATAAAAATTACATTAATCTTTCCCAGCGCACAACCACATCCACAGGCCTTCCTTTATCCAGATGGCCACTCACTTCTTCATAGAAGCTTAATAGATTGGTCTGGCATAGATTGGGTTTAATCCAGAAGCAAAGTGTCAGTGCCAGGCCAATTAGCCAAGGATGGTTATTTCCCAATGAACAGCTGCGCGTATACAAAAGGGTGGGGATTCACATGACATCATTGACCTTATATGGACACATGGAATGGAAATACAAGCTCAATGACAGTGGCCTAATATGATCATGCACTAGTCCACCCCTCTACCTTGTGTTCCTGCTTGTAATTATGGATGAGCTTGGGTTCGGCTTTGGTGTATTCTGAAACCATGTTCGGAAGAATCGGGAAGTATGCTGTCAATGCCAGGTAAATCAGTTGCGAGCAAGGGATTTCCCATCCAGCAGCTGCATGTACAGGGGCAAGAATGCCATATGGCCATATTAGATCAATGATGTCATGAGTATTCATGACCCTTTGTGTACAAGCAGCTACACAGAATTCCTCGTTCTGCAGCTCATTGGCCCAGCAATGACAGCTTCCCTCCAGTTTCAGCCAAACATGGATACAGACCAGATCCAAGCTGAACCCAAGCTCATCCATATTTACAAGCAGGAACACAAGGTAGATGGGTAGACTAGTGCACTACAGGTAAGTCTAGATGAAAACTAAAATCTTGCTCTCATTAAGCATTTTTTAGACTTTATTTCAATTCCTACATCTCATCCTCCTCCAGATTGAATGACGCCCAGCATGCCTGGCCTCTGCTGCGTGCTGACTGACTGCAACATAAAAATAAAACAAAAAGATAAAAATATCTAAAACATTAAAAAATCATATAAATAAAACATAAGAAAACTAAAAATTTACAATTAAAGCAAAAAAAAAAAAAACAGTAGATATTCCCACATTCTGGGGCCACACAAGCCTAGAAATTTCTGCTAGATTATATAGGAGAGATTGTAGTGCAAAGAGCTTAGACAAAGTGGAGCTCAGACACCGGACTTGGTTTTAGTATAGCCTTTTCTTGCAGATCCATAAGGCAGATGATGCCCACTGCCACCTGGAGATGAACTGTATAACCACTGTACAATGTTTGTTGTACAATATTTGTTGCTATTTCCTCCCAAATAATACAGTGCAATATTAATTCAAGATAAACCTTGTTTCATCTTTCCTTCTTATATTGCGGCCCAACCAAGCTGCTTACATATTGTCCAGCCATTTTACAGGATTTGTTGCTATTGCATCCCAAATAATACACTGCAGTATTAACTTCAAGATAAAAATGTGTCCTATCTTTTCCCTTTTTATTGAGGCTTAACCAAACTGCTTACATATTGTCCAGCCACTGTACAGTATTTTTTTGCTATTCCCTCTCAAATATTACACCTAGTCTCACCTTTTCCTCTTTTATTGCGGACTAACCAAGCTGCTTATATATTGTCCAGCCATTTTACAGGATTTGCTGCTATTGCATCCCAAATATTACACTGCAGTATTAACTTCAAGATAAAAAATTGTCCCATTGTTTCCTTTTTTAATGAGACCTAACCAAACTGCCTACATATTGTCCAGCCACTGTACAGTATATTTTGCTATTCCCTCCCAAATAATACAGTCCAATATTAACCTCAAGATAAACCTTCTTTCTCTCATCTTTCCCTCTTTTATTGCGGACTAAGCAAGCTGCTTACATAATGTCCAGCCACTGTACAGTATTTGTTGCTATTGCCTCCCAAATAATGCACTTTAATGTTCACTTATCTTACCTCTTCCTCTTATATTTGGTCCTAACCAAGCTGCTTACATAATATCCAGCCAACAATTGTGGGATATTGTCTCTCAGATAATACTCCTACATACTTTTTTCACGATAAAACCTTCCTGTGAGAGCAGGGCATCATAAGCCCAACCCTTGAGGACCGTCGAGTGCCAAGAGGACCTTGCACATTGCATGACCAGTCAAAAGACAGCTAATCAAATATATTAGCTGTCTTTTGACTGGTCAATAAAAAGGAATTGAGCTTTAATCGTTAACATGCTCATGTGGAACATACACTGTGCCGTTTCATTTCTGTTTCAATCATTTTATTGAATTTCAACATTAATGCCCACATAGGGGCAGCAGAATATTTTGTATTGGTAATAGACAAACAGGGGTGATACAAGTATCAGTAAAATAAAATAAACAATCAACAAGGACCTCTACAGGAATTTATACCAAGTGACCCCAAACGGGGCATCGTAATGTTGATGACCTAGATGGTCCTTCGACCAGAGAAGTATAAAGGGGCAGGGCACCCAAAGGGATGGGTGATGGGAAAGGCAATGGGATGGGGAGAATGGAATAAGAAGAGGCAGGAATGGGGAAGTGGTAAGGCAAGGTAAAGGTAAAAGTGTGGGCAAGGTAAAGGAAGACCGCATGCATGGATGTTTCTTTAATCAATATTTTCTAATATATTTGTCATAAAAATGTAAGCTTGCAATAGCACACAATACCTGATTCACCACCTTCCTCCACTGGAGCACAGCCTCACTTTAGGGTACCTAGAATATATTGGGAGTTTTAGTCTGGTACAAAAGGAGGCAGGTAAGCTGGTTAACGTCCACCTTCGAAGAAAGTAAAAATTCTCCTTCACAGTGGGGCTTTCTTAAAGAGCGTTTTGGTTTAGCAGACCGGGAAAAGCGCTTTTATTTACTTGAAACACAGTATATGGTGCTCCCCAATGCCCTAGCAGTGGACTGTCCCTCAGCATCCCCGCGTCAATGCAATGGGGCTCTGCTTTGGTCTTGATGATGTCAGAAAACCTGCGATAGGAGAGAAGAGGCTGCGGAGACTGGTCTAACAGCACGGAAAGAAAGGGACAGGCAGGACCGATGTACAAGGTCCCCCACGCTATAAAGAATTATCAATTACTGTACCACCAGAATTATCAATTACTGTACCACCAGTAAGAATATTACAGACACACAAACATTAGAACAAATTTTTATATTTAAAAATGTAATTCTTCTAATACATAGGAGTGTAAAAGTGGGGGAACAAGTAAGTAAAACTATGTTTATCTCTTGCAGCGCGGGGGCAGCTCCACTTCATGGGAGCATTTTTACTTTCCCCAGAGTTATTATTATTATTATTATAATACAGGATTTATATAGCGCCAACAATTCAACTTTAAAGTTTTAGCTAGCCTTCTTCTAAAAATGCTGGTTACCTGGCTGTCAAGCTTTAATCAGTACATGTCTATCATTAGGCAGCCATCCTACTCAGCAGTGGGATAGTAAAATGTGAAAGTCAAGAATATCTTTCTCCTGCGTTTTTTGCAGTACTAATCCAATCCCTGAGAATACTCTGTAGATTTTCTTTAGCAAATGACATACCCCTCTAAATTTACTTATCTGAGTAGTGCAGCGATAGCGCAGAGCGGCGTCTTTACACGGCAGAATTAGGTTAGCCTTTTGCCCTACATAACTGATATACATGACATGTGTCTATTAACCTGCACAGAGCTGATATTCTATTGTGTCTAGAGGGATCTATCCATTACTGCTCTGCCGCTGTCAACCTGTCTAATCTGACTCGTGACTCACTCAATCCATCTATCTCTCCTCCGAATCTCTTGGCTGGGAAAAGTTATTTCTGGTCTCTGAGACACTTCAGGAGCAATGCTGAGTGATTCCTCCACTTATCAGGAGTTGCCGCACTGCTACTTTTCATGTTGTAAAAATAAAACCCTATAAATCAAATTCTAATTTGCTTGAGATACAGCCCGAGCAAGGCAAGGGATTACTTAGAGGTTATATAGATCTCAGAAGAGAAGTACAAATGAAAATGGATTAGAACATTGACTTTAAGGTAGGGAAAACCAATGGTGAGCTCACAAATCATCAATATACCGCTGTCATTTTATATATTTACTACAGTTATTAATGTTATGCTAGCACTTTCCCCTTATTGTATATTGTACATTCATATCTGTTCTGTTCACTTTAAATGAGGCATACCACTAGAGTTATGTCTAGTATAGATAGGCTATACATGAAATATCAGTTTATTGGTCAATACATAAAAATCTCAACACATGCATTGGACAACTAGTTAAATTAACTAGCTGATCCATTATATTCCAGCATATATCAGGGTTAAATATACATTATTTTAGTATATATGTATGTATATATATATATATATATATATATATATATATATGGGTATATATATATATTCAATTCCAAATATTCCCACTTGGCCAAATCAATAAAGAAAAGTGCATCCAACATCTCAATGTGTTTCATCAATATTAATTCACTCCATCAGGAGTGAATGCCACCGACATCACATCTGTGAAAAACTGCTTGATAATTAGTATACAATTATTATAATAACACTTCCAGATGATGACTGCTACAGGGTGTCTGTCTCAGGAGTTGTGGAAGGGACCCCTGGCACCCCAACAGGACAAACAGTGGCATTAGATGACACACAGAAATAAATGACATTAAAAACCCATGGTCCCACCAAAGGTGAACATAGTTAGTCTGAAAAAGTCCATATAGTTCAACCAATAGAGGAAAATAAAATGTATATATACGCTAGACATTAAGCCCGTTAAATTAACGGGCGCTAGAACATATGGCTGACTGAGCGGCTCTCGCTTATCTCTTTTTTTTTCTAACAACGCGAGAGCCGCATGACGTAGCCAGCTCTGCGCATAGCGTCCCTGTTGCCCTAGCAACAGAGACACGCGCAGAGCTGACCGAGCGGCTCTCGCATGTGAGCGCGTACCCGCCGCATGCCCGCGCACTCCTGCCGCTTCAAGAGTTTTGGCCGGCTGCCCGACTGGGGTGTATGTAGGATATCGATCTATATTAATAATATGCAAGTGTCTCTGCGTCTCCTTTACTTGTGTCCGTGGGATTGCGCTACTGCGCATGTGCCCCACGGACAGCCGTTGGGACTGGGGGCGGGCACCATGTCAGGGGCCCCAGAAGTAAGTCACACTGACCAGTGTAGGATGGGGAGCTCCTCGGTGTCGGAGGCCGGTTCCCGGGTGTTGGGGGTCACCCCGATAATGGTGCTCTTCAGGGAAGTTCCTCTGAGCAGGCAGCTCCGGACCAGATCCATATTCCCCGGAGAGTCTACACTCACCCGCTTGATGGAGCCGGGCAGGAGCTCCCTGTCATGGGTCAGGAGAAGAGGCAGGCGCAGGGGGATCTGGATAGAGCCGCTAGAGGCCATGACCGGCCACACACACAATCCGCACACCGAACGACCGAACTCACTGACCGCTCCGAGTCCGGGCAAGGAGCAAATCATCTCCGCCTGAGGAAACCACCACCATCTTGTGATATCCTACATACACCCCAGTATTATCACCTCATCATATACTATACACCCCAATATAATCACCTCATCATGTACTATACACCCCAGTATCATCACCTCATCAGATATCCTGATGATATTGGGGTGTATAGTATATGATGAGGTAATGATATTGGGATGTATAGTATGTAGGATATCACAATATATGATGAGGTGATTTCTGTCCTCAGCCCTGTGAGGTGAATTCCCAGTTGTAATACTCACAGTTGGCCAGTAGATGGCAGTGGTTTCCTCAGACGGAGACCCCCTTAAATTTTTCACTCTGTTATATTGCAGCCATTTGCTAAAATCATTTAAGTTCATTCTTCTTCCTCATGAATGTACACATAGCACCCCATACTGACAGAAAAACACAGAATTGCTGACATTGTTGCAGATTTATTAAAAAAGAAAAACTGAAATATCACATGGTCCTAAGTATTCAGACCCTTTGCTTAGTATTTAGTAGAAGCCCCCTTTTGATCTAATACAGCCCGGAGTCTTTTTGGGAAAGATGCAACAAGTCTTTCACACCTGGATTTGGGGATCCTCTGCCATTCCTCCTTGCAGATCCTCTCCAGTTCTGTCAGGTTGGATGGTAAACGTTGGTGGACAGCCATTTTTAGGTCTCTCCAGAGATGCTCAATTGGGTTTAAGTCAGGGCTCTGGCTGGGCCATTCAAGAACAGTCACGGAGTTGTTGTGAAGCCACTCCTTCGTTATTTTAGCTGTGTGCTTAGGGTCATTGTCTTGTTGGAAGGTAAACCTTCGGCCCAGTCTGAGGTCCAGAGCACTCTGGAGAAGGTTTTTGTCCAGGATATCCCTGTACTTGGCCGCATTCATCTTTCCCTCGATTGCAACCAGTCGTCCTGTCCCTGCAGCTGAAAAACACCCCCACAGCATGATGCTGCCACCACCATGCTTCTTTGTTGGGACTGTATTGGACAGGTGATGAGCAGTGCCTGGTTTTCTCCACACATACCGCTTAGAATTAAGGCCAAAAAGTTCTATTTTGGTCTCATCAGACCAGAGAATCTTATTTCTCACCATCTTGGAGTCCTTCAGGTGTTTTTTAGCAAACTCCATGCGGGCTTTCATGTGTCTTACACTGAGGAGAGGCTTCCGTCGGGCCACTCTGCCATAAAGCCCCGACTGGTGGAGCGCTGCAGTGATGGTTGACTTTCTACAACTTTCTCCCATCTCCTGACTGCATCTCTGGAGCTCAGCCACAGTGATCTTTGGGTTCTTCTTTACCTCTCTCACCAAGGCTCTTCTCCCCCAATAGCTCAGTTTGGCCGGACGGCCAGCTCTAGGAAGGGTTCTGGTCGTCCCAAACGTCTTCCATTTGAGGATTATGGAGGCCACTGTGCTCTTAGGAACCTTAAGTGCAGCAGAAATCTTTTTGTAACCTTGGCCAGATCTGTGCCTTGCCACAATTCTGTCTCTGAGCTCTTCAGGCAGTTCCTTTGACCTCATGATTCTCATTTGCTCTGACATGCATTGTGATCTGGAAGGTCTTATATAGACAGGTGTGTGGCTTTCCTAATCAAGTCCAATCAGTATAATCAAACACAGCTGGACTCAAATGAAGGTGTAGAACCATCTCAAGGATGATCAGAAGAAATGGAAAGCACCTGAGTTAAATATATGAGTGTCACAGCAAAGGGTCTGAATACTTAGGACCATGTGATATTTCAGTTTTTCTTTTTTAATAAATCTGCAACAATGTCAACAATTCTGTGTTTTTCTGTCAGTATGGGGTGCTATGTGTACATTCATGAGGAAGAAGAATGAACTTAAATGATTTTAGCAAATGGCTGCAATATAACAAAGAGTGAAAAATTTAAGGGGGTCTGAATACTTTCCGTACCCACTGTATATATATGTACATACATACACTCACACACAGTATCTCACAAACGTGAGTACACCCCTCAGTTTTGTAAATATTTTATTCTATCTTTTCATGTGACAACACTGAAGAAATGACACTTTGCTACAATGTAAAGTAGTGAGTGTACAGCTTGTATAACAGTGTACATTTGCTGTCCCTTCAAAATAACTCAACACACAGCCATTAATGTCTAAACCGCTGGCAACAAAAGTGAGTACACCCCTAAGTGGAAATGTCCAAATTGGGCCCAAAGTGTTAATATTTGTTGTGGCCACCCTCATTTTCCAGCACTGCCTTAACCCTCTTGGGCATGGAGTTAACCAGAGCTTCACAGGTTGTCACTGGAGTCCTCTTCCACTCCTCCATGACGACATCACAGAGCTGGTGGATGTTAGAGACCTTGAGCTCCTCCACCCTCCCTTTTGAGGATGCTCCAGAGATGCTCAATATTGGATTAGGTCTGGAGACATGCTTGGCCAGTCCTTCATCTTTACCCTCAGCTTCTTTAGCAAGGCAGTGGTTGACTTGGAGGTGTGTTTGAGGTCATTATCATGTTGGAATACTG
The DNA here is from genome assembly GCF_965119305.1 of Pelophylax lessonae. Classification (NCBI taxonomy): domain Eukaryota; kingdom Metazoa; phylum Chordata; class Amphibia; order Anura; family Ranidae; genus Pelophylax; species Pelophylax lessonae. The sequence continues at coordinate 61,898,878 of NC_138770.1, read as the reverse complement.
CCCTGCGGCCCAGTCTCTGAAGGGAGGGAATCATGCTCTGCTTCAGTATGTCACAGTACTTATTGGTATTCATGGTTTCTTCAATGAACTTTACCTCTCCAGTGTCGGCAGTACTCACGCAGCCCCAGACCATGACACTCCCACCATTAATGCTTGACTATAGGCAAGACACACTTGTCTTTCTACTCTTAACCTTTTTGCCACCACGCACGCTTGACACCATCTGAACCAAATACATTTATCTTGATCTCCTCAGACCACAGGACATGATTCCAGTAATCCATGTCCTTAGTCTGCTTGTCTTCAGCAAACTGTTTGCGGGCTTTCTTGTGCATCATCTTTAGAAGAGGCTTCCTTCTGGGATGACAGCCATGCAGACCAATTTGATGCAGTGTGTGGCATATGGTATGAGCAATGACAGGCTGACCTCCCACCCCTTCATCCTCTGCAGCAATGCTGGCAGCACTCATACGTCTATTTCCCAAAGATATCCTCTGGATATGACGCTGAGAAGGCGCACTCAACTTCTTTGGTCGACCATGGCGAGGCCTGTTCTAAGTGGAACCTGTCCTGGTAAACCACTGTATGGTCTTGGCCACCATGCTGCAGCTCAGTTTCAGGGTCTTGGCAATCTTCTTATAGCTTAGGCCATCTTTATGTAGAGCAACAATTCTTTTTTTCAGATCCTCGGAGAGTTTTTTGCCATAAGGTGTCATGTTGAACTTCCAGTGACCAGTATGAGAGAGTGAGAGCGATAACACCAAATTTAACACACCTGTTCCCCATTCACACCTGAGACCTTGTAACACTAACGAGTCACATGACACCGTTATGTGACTTTTATAATTTTTTGTTTTACTAGGAGCCTGCAAAGCATTGTACCTGCAATCAGCAGACCGAGGGTGCAATACAGGACTACAGCAGACTGTCAGGGTAAGCTGTCTGCTTGTACCTTGTATGGGCAGACAGTTACACAATGACAATCTTTCATGGGAAGGTATAAGGCAAAAAGTAATTTGTGTTCTCCTTACTTTTAAATAGAGGCACACTTTTAGAGGGGAATTCAGCTCCAGCTATTCCAAGCTTTCTGGATTTAACAAGTTTTCAGTTTGGCAGTGACATCAGTCTTGGTACATACCATATGGATGTTATCCTAAGGTAATGGAGGGCACCAGTTGGCACTATAGCAGCATTGTCACCCTATTAAAAAGGAGCTTTTAGCTCTCTTATGTATTACATTTTCTTATTTGATTAAAGATACACTTTAACACCTGATTCTGGCCAAAATAAAAAATTTCCCACAGCAGGTGCTAAAAAAAAAAAAAAAAAGAAAGAAAAAAAAAAGACAGCAGCTCTGGCTGCAATACTCACATCCTCTCTGTTGATGCCCCCTGCAGCAATTTCTATCCACCACTAGATGTCCTCAGTCTTCCAGGCTGAATGGCACCAATCAAAATTCAACTGTAAAGACTGAGGACATCCTGTAAAGTACAGGGCATCGTGGGCCCGCCTCTAAGGAGGCATCTTCCCTGCACTTACATGCAATGACGCAGTGTAGTGGTTTTAGGATTTACCTGTTTAAGATATATGTTTTTTTGGAAAATGATTGCAATTGAACAAGTTCAATTTATTCAGTATTTTAAAAAAAAAGAATAATGTTAAACAATTGTTGGTAATTCTTGATTTTTTTTATTTATTGATGTATTGTACTTTTATATTTTAAAGCACTAGTTTTGTTAATTTTAATAGGAAGGTAAAATGCTAAATGTTTTTGGTTGCCTTTTATTTTGTCACACTTTTTTGATTTTTTTTTTTTCCCTTCAATTTTAATTAAAAAAGGAAACAGAGTTCTATATCCTCTATAGCAGGGGTCCTCAAACTATGGCCCGCGGGCCGCATGCGGCCCGCCAGGGTCCTGAACCCGGCCCGCCAGCCGGGATCGGCATAGGGCTGACTACTTGTCACTCACTGAAGCTCTAATATGCTTCAGGAAAGGGTGGACACGGGGCGCAGAGCACTGCGCCCTAGCCCACCCTTTTTTGTGACAATAGCGAATGAAAATTCGCTATTGTCACATGGATCCTCCTCCTGGCCAATCAGGAAGCGGGTCTGAGACCCGCTTCCTGATTGGCCGAAAGGCGAACCCATGCCATTGGCAGAGGAGGCGGCGGGAGGACTCGAGGAGACGCCGCCACTGCAGGTAAGTGCACTGACTGGTCCCTCTGCATGCTGGTCATTCTGGCATTGAAAAGGGGCACGCTGTGGTCACTCTGGCATTGAAAGGGGGCACGCTGTGGTTATATATATATATATTCCTGTTTTTTTGTGCACTACAAATAATATATGCGCATTGGAAATCGTTCATATTTTTTTTTCAAACTATAGTCCGGCCCCCAACAGTGTCTGAAGGACCGTGAACTGGCCCCCTGTTTAAGAAGTTTGAGGACCCCTGCTCTATAGTAACAAGCAAGGAATTGAAAACTCTTACTACTAAAAAAAAAAAGAAATAATTTAATCCTTTTTTTACAAACTTTATTTTAATTTTATTTTATAAAGTCTAAAAGAATAAAATAAATAGACGATAAGCAAGAAATGGAAAATTGTTGACTTTGCTGTTTATTCAGCTGGACAAACATTGGATTTGTCAGCGCTATTCGTGAATTGTATGTGCCGACCATGCAGGGGCCCCTTCCAAAGAGGTAGCATGTACTCAGAGAGGGGATGAGCTCCTTGTCCTTGTGGAAGGGCACCCAGTGGGGTCCAGTGGGAATCCAAAATCTATGGCAGCAGGGGGTTAAGGACTCCTTTACACTATCACATTGAGGTAACCCAGACCTCTATTGGGTTTTCCCACGATCCCTGCGCTGCATTTCTGAATCTGCATATCGGCTGTGCCCATTATGAGGGGTTCTCACCATCCCTGTGCTGAGTTCCTGGGTCTGTACACCTGCTGTGGCCATTATGAGGGGTTCCCACCATCCCTGTGCTGAGTTCCTGGGTATTGGGTACACCTGCTGTGGCCATTATGAGGGGTTCCCACCATCCCTAAGCTAAGTTCCTGGGACTGTATACTGTCTTTGCTGATTATAAGGGGTTCCCACCACCCATGTGCTGAGCTCCTGGGACTGTACACCGCCTGTGCCCATTATGAGGGGTTTCCACCATCCCTGTGCTGGGTTCCTGGGTTTGTACACCTGCTGTGCCCATTATGAAGGTCTCCCACCATCCCTGTGCTGAGTTCCTGGGTATTGGGTACACTTGCTGTGGCCATTATGAGGGGTTCCCACCATCCCTAAGCTAAGTTCCTGGGACTGTATACTGTCTTTGCTGATTATAAGGGGTTCCCACCACCCCTTTGCTGAGCTCCTGGGACTGTACACCGCCTGTGCCCATTATGAAGGGTTACCACCATCCCTGTGCGGGGTTCCTGGGTTTGTACACCTGCTGTGCCCATTATGAAGGTCTCCCACCATCCCTCCTAGATTTATTATAGACTTTACATTCTAAAGAGTGCAACAGGAAGATCTGGAGCCCACATAGGTGGATGGGATCACCCAAAACTTCCTGACTGCACTTTTCAAAAGGAGAATTCAGCAATAACAGGTTTTGTAATAATTTCTCAGTATACATTTCATTGCTCCTCGCAAAAAAAGCGACTCTTCAGGCGGATTGTTATTTCAGTCCTTAGATTTACACTTCTCTGCCACAGAGCACAGGGCAGGTGATGTGATTTTTATCTGCTGCAAATCATTACCGCAAGGCTTGTCCCTTTCCCAGCTTTTCAGTGGACAGTGAGAAGAGAAGCAGCAGACTGATGAGGTCATCTCTCTGTCACTCTGCTAACTCCTCCTATCAGCATGTTACTTGTACTACAGCAAACCTAAATGTCTCCCAGTGTGCTGCTTCTCCCTCTCCCAGTATATGCTCTGCTGTGCATGGACTATAAGATGCTGATACCAAGTAAAATTTAACACAGCTTGCTTTTACTAAATTATTTTAATTATGTATAAGTGGTTCCAGAATTGCAATAATGTGTGTCTTTTCTATCTACCCAGAGTTCATCTTTATTTATATGTTCAGTGCTATGCACATAGAGTTTGGTTCTTGCCTGGAGGGACACTTTGGGTAGTACCAGTGAGTGTAGACAGTACTCAGTGTACGCGGCGCGCTCTTCTCTGAATTGTGATACATAGATGTCCCTGCGGATTACGATGTTCACCGAGGAACGTTATCATATTCTTTTATTCCTCTATTGCAAGTATCTGAATAACATGAATAATTCTGTATCTATAGAGGAATTATAAATGATTCACAGGAGGAGACGGCATAAAGCGAATTCCGGGAAGGTAGATTTCTACCTACTGGGCTCCACGCATAACATACTTAGAGCTGAAGTTTTATCTGATTATATTTTTTCTTCCCCGATTCCTCCCTCCCTCCTCATCATCTTTAAATTGACATTTATGAATAAATTCTTTCCTTTTTCATTACATTCCTTATTTTAGACCTCATGACTGGGTCTCTGTGTGTCTCTATGCAATGAAGGCAAAGCCTAAGCATAGCTAGTGGGTGGGGTCAGCAGGGTGCTTAAGTGACCAGCCGCCGTTGCCCCCAGACATCTGCTCTGAGGTCCACTCTCACTGGTGCACAGCAGCAGCATTGTTTTGTCTGGAGATAACATGTAGGGGAAATCTAGATTTGGATGCCTGTCTTTTGTGTCAAGGTGATACTCTAAAACCCAGGGGCGTATTCCTTTGACTGTGGACTCTATATCATTGTTCCACTCCCTACCTTCTGTTGCAATACATTATGGGATACCACTCTTGACGCTCTAATCCAGGGATCCTCAAACTATGGCCCTCCAGCTGTTGCAGAACTACACATCCCATGAGACATTGTAAAACTCTGACATTCACAGACATGACTAGGCATGATGGGAATTGTAGTTACTGAACAACTGGAGGGCCGTAGTTTGAAGACCCCCCTGGCATCCTCTGGATTTACTTTAAGACTCCCCTTATTAAGGATACTGAATACTGCTCTCACACCGCTGGTCTTTTCATCCACTTACTAGATGGTTCCTACTGTTACTCCAGGACCTGCTGTTTTTGCTATATCCTCTCACCCTTAGTATCGCTGTGGCCCGAATAATCTATTTTAAATCTCTACATCTGCCTGGTTCTTTTTTGAAAATAGTGGGGATACCTTCCCATTGGGTTCCCCCTCCCCCTGTCCCTCCTCTGTTGAGGTGACCCCTGTGTTCACCCCCATGATCTACTATCGCCCATACTCCTGCAGCTAAAGTTGTTCAGCACCCATCCAATCAGTCCTGAGGAAGCAAGTTAATCTTGTGAAACGCGTTGACTGTACAAGTATGGAGAAACTGTGGGCCTGATTGCTGATATTCATGCTGACATCATATATATTACTTCTACTGATGAACTTCTATACATCATAAATACAGTTTGGTTCGTTATCTCCATTCTTTAGGATTGGGTATTTGTTGACCTACTGAATGTAAAGGGTGTTATCGTGGTTTTATACTAATTTCTCTTTTTTATTTTTTTGTAGTAAAGTTTTATACTAACTCCCTAATGTTTTGCCTAGAAAGCTTGCCATGTTCTTTGAGAAAATAAGGATCTACTTTCTCTTTCCTGTTTAAATTAATTGTTAAATCTGGAGAGTGGTGAGGTAAATCTGTGAGGCCACCTTTTTTAACTGGAGAGTGGTGATGTCATATTTTATCTATAATGGAACCTGTTATATCTGGAGTCTGGTGATGTACATCTGTGAGGTCACTAGTTTTAACTGGAGAGTGGTGATATCCTCTATTATCTCTGTTATGTCATCTGTTACATCTGGGGAGTGGTGATGTCATCTGTTATCTATGATGGCACCTGTTATATCTGGAGAGTGGTGATGTCATCTTGTATATCTATGATGGCACCTGTTATATCTGGAGAGTGGTGATGTCATATTTTATCTATGATGGAACCTGTTATATCTGGAGTCTGGTGATGTACATCTATGATGGCACCTGTTACATCTGGAGAGTGGTGATGTCATCTTGTATATCTATGATGGCACCTGTTATATCTGGAGAGTGGTGATGTCATATTTTATCTATGATGGAACCTGTTATATCTGGAGAGTGGTGAGGTACATCTGTGAGGCCACCTTTTTTAACTGGAGAGTGGTGATGTCATCTGTTATCTATGATGGAACCTGTTATATCTGGAGTCTGGTGATGTACATCTGTGAGGTCACAAGTTTTACCTAGAGAGTGGTGATATCCTCTATTATGTCATCTGTTACATCTGGAGAGTGGTGAGGTACACCTGTGAGGCCACCTTTTTTAACTGGAGAGTGATGATGTCATCTGTTATCTATGATGGAACCTGTTATATCTGGAGTCTGGTGATGTACATCTGTGAGGTCACTAGTTTTACCTGGAGAGTGGTGATATCCTCTATTATCTCTATTATGTCATCCATTACATCTGGAGAGTGGTGAGGTACACCTGTGAGGCCACCTTTTTTAACTGGAGAGTGATGATGTCATCTGTTATCTATGATGGAACCTGTTATATCTGGAGTCTGGTGATGTACATCTGTGAGGTCACTAGTTTTACCTGGAGAGTGGTGATATCCTCTATTATCTCTATTATGTCATCCATTACATCTGGAGAGTGGTGAGGTACACCTGTGAGGCCACCTTTTTTAACTGGAGAGTGATGATGTCATCTGTTATCTATGATGGAACCTGTTATATCTGGAGTCTGGTGATGTACATCTGTGAGGTCACAAGTTTTACCTAGAGAGTGGTGATATCCTCTATTATGTCATCTGTTACATCTGGAGAGTGGTGAGGTACACCTGTGAGGCCACCTTTTTTAACTGGAGAGTGATGATGTCATCTGTTATCTATGATGGAACCTGTTATATCTGGAGTCTGGTGATGTACATCTGTGAGGTCACTAGTTTTACCTGGAGAGTGGCGATGTCCTCTATTATCTCTATTATGTCATCTGTTACATCTGGAGAGTGGTGAGGTACATTTGTGAGGCCACCTTTTTTAACTGGAGAGTGGTGATGTTATCATTTATATCTATATGATATCAAAAGATGTCATAGATATATCTGGAGATGTCATAGATGTCATAGATATATCCAGATATATCTGGAGATGTCATAGATATATCTGGAGATGTCAAAGATATCTGGAGAGTGGTGATCTACATCTTTGAGTTAATATTTTTTAACTGGAGAGTAGTGATGTCATCTTCTATCTCTATTATGTCATCTGTTATATCTATGATTTCACCTGTTATATCTGGAGTGTCGTGATGTACATCTGTGAGGTCACAAGTTTTACCTGGAGAGTGGCGATGTCCTCTATTATCTCCATTATGTCATCTGTTATATCTGGAGAGTGGTGAGGTACATCTGGGAGGTCATCCGTTTTTAACTGGTGAGTGGTGATATCATTTAATATATCAGTGATGTCACCTGTTATATCTAAAGAGTAGTAATGTCATCTATTAGATCAGTGATGTCACCTGTTATATCTGGTGATAGTATATGTTGTATATTGTGTTATTTTTTTGTGTTTACAGTCCATACACACATACACAAGTACAATAAAATCAATTATATTTCTTTTTTTAAAAGGTATTCCAAGCCCCTGGAATATTCTATAACAAAGAGTCCAGCAGAGACAGTGGACGGTGGAGTTATCAGTCATGCAATAGGAAGCAAGCATGTTTTGGGATTGGGTCCAAATTCAGAACCCTTAGCCCATCTAGCTGATGCCGGCAAAATACCCTGATTAACTTAATCCCTTTCAAGGGCAATTAAATCTCTTATCAGTAATGTGTTTCCACAGCTTGTCCAAAGCCTCCATACTATTACACTTCAAGAGATATAAAGTGGACTGACTCAAAGCTTTTGTTGTCCAATTTAACCTCTCCGCAAAAAATATAAATTTGGCTTTGTAGAACTGAGCTTGTAAATGTTTAACGTACCTCAAATCATTCTAATTTAAGGACAGGCAAAAATGAAATAGTTACACTGTACATATGAAAGAAACCGGTCTTTATGTGTATATATACAGGCTTGCATATTTCAAAAAAAAAATATATATATATATATATATATATATATATATGGAATATACAAGCCTGTATAATATATTTTATTATTATTTCAGCAGGCTAGTCCATTTTGCTTAAAATTTAATTGCAGCAACTCAAAATAGTGCTCAGTAGTTTGCATGGCTCCCACGTGCTTGTATGCATGCCTGACAACATTGGGGCATGCTCCTAATGAGAAGACGGATGGTATCCTGGGGTATTTCCTCCCAGATCTGGACCAGAGCATCACTGAGCTCCTGAACAGACTGAGGTGCAACCTGGCAGCGTCGGATGGACGGAAACATAATGTCCCAGAGGTGTTTTATTGGATTTAGGTCAGGCGTGAGCGTGGGGGCTATTCAATGGTATCAATTCCTTCATCCTCCAGGAACTGGCTGCATACTCTCACCACATGAGTCCGGGCATTGTCATGCAACAGGAGAAACCCAGGACCCACTGCAGCAACGTAAGGTCTGACAATGGGTCCAAGGATTTCATACCGCTACCTATTGGCAGTCAGGGTGCCATTGTGTAGCCTGTAGAGGTCTGTGTGCCCCTCCATGGATATGCCTTCCCAGACCATCACTGACCCACCACCAAACCGGTCATGCTGAACGATGTTACAGGCAGCATAACTTTATCCACGGTTTCTCCAGACCCTTTCACATCTGTCACATGTGCTCAGGGTGAACCTGCTTTTATCTGTGATAAGCACAGGGTGCCAATTCTGGTGTTCAATAGCAAATGCCAATAAAGCTCCATGGTACCAGGCAGTGAGCACAGGGCCCCCTAGAGGATGTTGGATCCTCAGGCCACCCTCATGAAGTCGGTTTCTGATTGTTTGGCCAGAGACATTCACACCAGGGATCTGTTGGAGGTCATTTTGTAGGGCTCTGGCAGTGCTCACCCTGTTCCTCCATGCACAAAGTAGCAGATACCGGTCCTGCTGATGGGTTAAAGTGTTTGTTACCCTAAAAAAAGAAAAAACAGATACTGTTTCCCTAAAGCATGTTATACAGCACAGTGCTTGTGCTGTATCATTTGGCACCCCGTATCGCCTAAAATCCTAGCTCAACGGAACTGGGCTTGTATCTTTTGTTAAACGTAGACTCAAAAATGTTATCAAAAATTGTAACCTGTCGCCTAGCTGACATTATGCCTTCCTTAATACACCCGCCACAAGCGGGCTTCACTAAAGGCAGATCGGCCTCCTGCAATCTTCGGAAAGTCCTGACTGTTTTAGAAGATGCGAAAACCCACCCGCCGGAAGATGTAGCGATCATTACGATGCTGAGATAACGTGAGTTTCCATTGGCTTTCTCTGGTTCTACAAAAATTTGGCTTTACGGGCAGTGGTGTATTTAGATTTTGTGCTGCCCTAGGCCTAACTAAACATGTGCACCTCCTAATTTAAATATGACCCACCCTCCCTGTAAAGGCCACACCCCTTCCTGTTTCTGACCCGTTTTGTCATCTGTAATCCACAGACCACAAGTATATCAGTGCCCATCAGCGTAGCCTCATCAGTTCCCATAAGTTCAGCCTCATTAGTGCCCATCCTTATCAGTGCCGCCTCATTACTGCCCATCAGTACAGTCTTAATTGTATATGATGGAATTCAATATGCTCACTCAAGGACAAGGATGTTTAAAGAAATGAAAATTATATTATTGACATGATGCCTGCCATACCTAGGGGGCAGAGGAGGGTAGGCGGAGCATTAGACTGCAGTGCCACACTTATTAGCATTAGGGGGCGTCGGGCCAGTTGTATTAAGTGTTGTTGGCGGCCTGCAGTCTGTCCAAATGTCCTCACCCGCCGGTATTATCATACTGGCTGGTAGCAGTGTGAGTGCTTTATGTGGGTGCCAGACTTATTTGCCTCCTGGATCCTGCCCTCTGGCCCAATTCGCCCCATAAGACTGGCACTATACTAAAAGTGTAGTGCAAGCTGACGGGGAACCCTTTTCGTGTGGGAGCAGGGAGGAGGCTGTTTTTTTTTTTTTTAATGTGGGGTGCAGCTTTTTTGCTGCCCCCCTGCAAAGTGCCGCCCTAGGCCTGGGCCTTGTTGGCCTAGGCCATGATACAGCACTGTTTACGGGCCCCTTCTGTCATTTCATAAATAGCGTGTACTCTGCTCCCTCAGCCAGAATTGTTGCATCTGGAATCTTATCCGATCCTATGAAACTCCACAAGGGCACGAGGCAAGGTTGCCCCCTTTCCCTTTTACTTTTCAATCTAGCAATAGAACCTCTTTCCAACGATCTCATCAACAAGGCTCCCCTACATGGCATCCCCATAGGACAGGAAGATCTACGCGTAGTTTCTTTTTGCAGACGACATACTAATCTTTTCTTCCTCGCCCTCAACCGACATAGGACAGTTACAACAGATACTCAATTCATTTCGATTATGCTCCGACCTGAAAGTTAATTATAGCAAAAGCGAGATGCTCCCTCTGAATAAGAGAAACTCTACTGCATGGGTCCCTTCCTCCCCCTTCCTAGTCAATGACAAACACATCACATATTTGGGGATTAAGATAGGCAGAGAACCTTCTTCCCTTTACTGTCTGAATTTTCCTCCTCTGATCAACAAGATTGTGAATGAACTAGAAACGTGGATGGAGCTACCGCTATCGCTTTTTGGGAGATGTGCTTTATTTAAAATGGTATGTTTTGCACGCCTTTTATATCCCCTACAAACTATACCACTACTATTAAAACATAAATACATATATATATATATACTGTATATACAGTGTCTTAACCACTTGCCGACCGCCGCCCGACTATATACGACGGCGGTCAGCCCCTCCCAGGCAAAGTGACGTACCGGTACGTCACTAGCCTGGGAGCCAATAGGGGCCGAGCGTGCGCCGCCGGAGGCGCGCTCCCGCCCCCGCTCGTTCACTAGGAAGCCCAGGCGTGTGACAGGCGGACCCGATGTCCGCCGGTCACTCGCGATCGTCGGGTGGAGAGGGAGAGAGGGAGAAAGGCAGGCGGCTAATGTAAACAAAGCCGCCTGTCATTCTTCCCTGTGTAAAAGCACAGATCACTCGGTCCTGCTATGTAGGACCGTTGATCTGTGCTGTTACACACACAGCCACATCCAATGACAGTTAGAAACACGCCCCTAGGGGCACACTTAACCCCTCCCTCTCCAATAAAGTTAACCCCTTCCCTCCCAGTGTCATTTTACAGTAACAGTGCATATGTATAGCACTGATTACTGCAGTAATGTCACTGGTACCCCCAAAAGTGTCAAAAATGTCAGTCAAGGGTCCGTTCTGTCCGCCGCAATGTCGCAGTCCCGCAAAAAAAAATCGCAGATCGCCGCCATTACTCGTTAAAAAAAAACCCAACAAAAATGACAAAAATCTTTCCCTTAGTTAGTAAACGCAATTACTTTTGCGCAAACCAATCAAAATACGCTTATTGTGATTTTTTTTTTTTTTTACCAAACATAGGTAGCAGAAAACAAATTGGCCAAAAATGTTAAAAAAATTAGATTTTTACATTTTTGGGGGGGGGGGGGGGAAATTTCATAAAAAAAAATTTGAAAAATATTGTTATTTTTGCAAAATTGTCGCTCTTTTTTTGTTTATAGCACATGATCAAAAAATCGCACAGGTGATCAAATACCACCAAAAGAAAGCTCTGTTTGTGGGAAAAAAAGGACGTCAAATTTGTTTAAGTACAGCGTCGCACGACCGCGCAATTGTCCGTTAAAATCACGCAGTGCTGAATCGCAAAATACCCCCTGGTCAGGAAGGGGGTAAAATCTTCCAGGGGTTAAGTGGTTAAAGTATTCAAACTACTCAAATGTTTTTACACTTTGTCATGTTACAACCAAAAACGTAAATTTATTTTATTGGGGTTTTATGTGATAGACCAACACAAAGTGGCACATAATTGTGAAGTGGAGGGAAAATTAAAAATGGTTTTCTCGATTTATTACAAATAAATATCTAAAAAGTGTGACGTGCATTTGTATTCTAGCCTCTTTACTCTGATATCACTAACTAAAATCTAGCGGAACCAATTGCCTTCAGCAGTCATCCAATTAGTAAATAGAGTCCACCTGTGTGTAACTTAAAATAAATACAGCTGTTCTGTGAAGCCCTCAGAGGTTTGTTAGAGAACCTTAGTGAACAAACAGCATCATGAAGGCCAAGGAACACACCAGACAGGTCAGGGATAAAGTTGTGGAGAAGTTTTAAAGCAGGGTTAGGTTTTAAAAAAATATCCCAAGCTTTGAACATCTCACGGAGCACTGTTCAATCCATCATAGGAAAATGTAAAGAGTATGGCACACCTGAAAAACCTACCAAGACATGGCCGTCCACCTAAACTGACAGGCCAGGCAAGGAGAGCATTAATCAGAGAAGCAGTCATGGTAACTCTGGAGGAGCTGCAGAGATCCACAGCTCAGGTGGGAGAATCTGTCCACAGGATAACTATGAATACTGCACTCCACAAATCTGGTCTTTATGGAAGAGTGGCAAGAAGAAAGCCATTGTTGAAAGGAAGCCATAAGAAGTCCTGTTTCCAGTTTGTGAGAAGCCATGTGGGGGACACAACAAGCATGTGGAAGAAGGTGCTCTGGTCAGATATTCATTAAACAGGTGTCCAGCAGATGACCTGAAGGCCCGCCATGGTGTGAGCAACCGTTTTTTCTTTAAATATGTTACTACCCCACGCCGCCCGTGCGCAGTTTGCTGGGTTGACCCTGGAGCTCGAGTAATCCCCGATGGAACTGCTATTGTCTATCCCAGGGGTAACCAAAATGGTCACTACGTTTTACTCGAGGTTGCAGGCGGTGGGTGCTGACCCATTTAAATTGGCCATGGGCCGGTGGGTCGCACTCCTGCCTGAGCTGACAGAGGAGGTATGGGAGGAGGCCACGGAGGTTTGCTTCCAGGATCTTATTAGTTCCAACCATAGATTGATACAGTTTAAATTCATTCATCATTTGCATTATACACCTCAAAAATTGGTCCGTATGGGGGTAGCTCCGGGAGCCGCTTGCCCTGGGTGCGGCTGTTCTGCAGCAGACCTGCTTCACATGTTTTGGTCCTGTCCCCATATTAGTAGTTACTGGGCATCTATTTTTGCTTTTTTTAATGATAAATTGCATTTACCGGTCCCACGTATTCCTGAGGTAGGCCTGTTGGGTGTGTTGAATGATATTATATACCGTGTACATCCTAGGATCTTGCTCCGCATCCTATTGTTCTATGTTCTATGCTAGGAAACTTATTTTATTGCATTGGAAAAGTGTTGAACCGCCTACCATGCAGCAGTTCTATGTTTTGGTGCGCAGTGATGTACCGCTCTATAAACTAATTTATAAGAGTAGAGGGTGTCCTGATAAGTTCACTAACGTCTGGCAACCTTGGCTTGATGTGGAGGATTCGTACTGGGCTGATGTCCCTCTGCCCTCCATCTTGTTTGTTGACTGAATCTGTGTGGCCCCACGTGTCATGCGGATTATCTGGTTGAATAAGTTGTGTATAGTATGCTCCCTTGGGGGTAGGGGAAGGTGTGTGTGTGTGTGTGTGGTTGTGTTGGTGTGCATGGTGGTTTTTTTGTGTGGTTGTGTTTTCTTGGTTGTGTTGTTCGTCTTGTCAAGGTGTTTTTGGTTCCCCCCCCCCCCCCCCATGTTCATCCTAGAGGGGGTTTCACTTATGGTGACCTGTTAGGTGTGCAGCCCTACCGCTGCTTGGCTCTCCTGGACTTTTTGGTATGAATCCCCTTCTCCCCCTCCCCCTTCCCCCCCTTTTTTCCTTGGGCCCTGTTAGTGCCGGTTCACACTAGGGCGACCTGTGAGGCGACCTGGTCGCCTCACAGGTCGCCTCCCATAGGGAAGCTACGGACCCGTTCTAATAGGAGCGACACAAGTCGCTCCGACCTAGAAAAAGGGTCCGGAGCTTCTTTGGGGCGACCAGGAGGCGACCGCCATAGACTTCAATGTTATGAAGTCCGTGGCGGCCGCTCCGAGGTCGCGGCGCGCTGCTCGCACCGCGACCTCGGAGGTCGCCACCCGAAGTAGCGTTGCGGTAGTGTGAACCGGCGCTCAGGCCCCCTCCCCCCCCCTCCCTTCCCGTTTGAATTGTATATGCTACAATGTCTTCCGGTACCCTGGTATATTTCATATGCTTGTTCCATACGTGTATAATTGACATTGTCTGTCCTTGTATTTTCTGCTGTTATTTGGAAAATTAAAATAAATACCTTTAAAAAAAAAACAGGTGTCCAGCAGACAGGTGATTATAAAAGGACGTTACTTAACAAAGAAAACCCCTTCACGTTTCATGCTGGCAGCAATGGCACCACATGGAAGAGAAATGTCACAAGGCCTGAGAAAGAAAAAAATTTCTTTACACAAGAAAAGTGAAGGCTACAAGAAAATCAGCTAAGCTTTACTTTTCAGTCAGAATACTGTAGCAAAAGTGATACAAACATTTAACAAAGATGGAACTGCAACCATCTCACAGAGACGTCAAGGCCATCCACGGAAGTTACCTTGACAGAAGTGTCTTCTGATGGGAGGGGTTGAAGAAAATCACCATGCAAGTTTACTGCAGTTAGCTAAAGACGTAGAAAGCAAAACTGGGGTGATTGTTTCCCGTCAGTGGTGGCTGGTGCTCAACATTTTTTGGGGGGGGCGCAAAAAGAAAAATGTAATAGGCATTGATTCGTGGAAAAAATGCAGTAAAAAATTGCGTGACTTTGAGGTCACACAAGTGTGAAAGGGGCCTTCAGTAATCAAGGTACAGTGCCTTGAAAAAGTATTCATAGTCACCCCTTGAAATAATCCACATTTTGTCATGTTAACTTACAACCAAAAACGTAATTGTATTTTATTTGATAGACTGGCACATATTAGGGGGAGGGGGCCGGGAGGGGGGGATCAGCATTGTATTAGGGGGAGGTCAGCATTGTATTAGGGGGAGGGGGATCAGCAATGTATTAGTGGGGAGGGGGCCGGGGGGGATCAGCATTGTATTAGGGGGAGGGGGCCAAGGGAGGAATCTGCATTGTATTAGGGGGAGGGGGCCGGGAGGGGGGGATCAGCATTGTATTAGGGGGCGGGGGATCAGCAATGTATTAGTGGGGAGGGGGCCGGGGGGATCAGCATTGTATTAGGGGGAGGGGGCCAAGGGAGGAATCTGCATTGTATTAGGGGGAGGGGGAGGGGGGAGGGATCAGCATTGTATTAGGGGGAGGGGGCAGGGGGAGATCAGCATTGTATTAGTGGGAGGGGGCTGGGGGAGGGGGATCAGCATTGTATAAAGGGGCCAGGGGTGGGGAACAGCAATGTATTAGGGGGAGGGAGCCAGGGGGGACAGCATTGTATGAGGGGGCCAGGGGGGGGACAGCATTGTGTTAGGGGCCCTAATAAAATGCTGATTCCCCCCCCCCCCAAATGCAATACACAAGGACGAGATCCCAAATGCAATACAAGATACTTTTTCTGGTTAATGTTTTAAAAAGGAGTCACTTACAGTCAGGCTCACAGCACAGCGGCAGCTATCAATACTCGGTCGGGAACGCTGAGGCTCTGGGTCCTCTCACTCCGGTCCTCCTGTAGTAGCAGCAGAGTGAGACAAAGATGTCTGGGCCGGCTCAGGCGGGAAGCAGAGACGGTGAAGGTGACGCCCAAGCATCGCCCCTATGACGTCAGACGTCCACCAATCACAGGACGCAGAATCGCAAGTGGGAGCGTTTGAGGCGCAGAGCTCTGCGCCCTGAGCACAATCTAAAGGGCCGCCAATCAAGCTTAACAAATGCCGGCACATGAGGACAAAACTCCCACCCCTCTCCACCCTCTCCATAGCAGCAGTGTTGTCCGGCGTCCCTCTGCCATTAAGGGAAAAACTTTTTTTTTGCCTTGGGGGGGGGGGGGGTGGGGGCGGCGCCCTTGCGCCCCACATTGAACAGCCGCCACGGTTTCCCGTGAGTCCATACGATGTACATTGCAGAGGAATTACATGCATGGGTGTCATCCACAAAGAAAGCCCATGCGCAAAAAAGCCTGCCTAGAGTTTGCCAGGGCCCATGCTGAAAAAGACGAAGAGTACAGGGACTCTGAACTCTGGAGTGATGAGACCAAGATAAATGTTTTTGGAACTGATGGCTCCAAAACTGTATGAGGTCAGCAAAGGTGAGGAGTACAAAGAAAAATGCATGGTGCCTACAGTGAAATATGGTGGTGGCAGTGTTCTTCTGTGGTGCTGCATGAGTGCTGCTGGTGTTGGGGAGCTGCATTTCATTGATGGTATCATGAATTCACAGATGTACTGCTCTATATTGAAGGAGAATATGCTACCATCACTCCGTTCCCTTGGTCGTTGTGCACTTTCATAACATGACAATGATCCAAATCACACATCTATGGCCACTGTTATGTATGGTATTCCCTGTCAAGCTATGGTATTCCCATTAGTAACCTATGGCTGTCAAAGCTAGACCATAAGGAAGGCTGAACGCCGAAGAATTGATGCTTTTGAACTATGGTGTTGGAGAAAGTCCCTTGGACGGCAAGAAGATCGAACCAGTAAATCCTGAAGGAAATCATCCCTGAATATTACATGGAAGGACAGATCCTAAATATGATACTTTTGCCACCTAATGCGAAAAGAGGACTCATTGGAAAAGACCTTAATGCCTGGAAACTTGGAAGGAAAAAGGAGAAGAGTACAACATAAAACAAGATGGATAGATAGCATCATCGAAACAATGAACATGAAGTTTAGCAAGCTCCGGGAGGCAGTGGAGGACAGAAAATCTTGGTGTGCTATGGTTCTTGAGGTCACAAAGAGTCGGACACGACTAAACGACTGAATAACAACAAGGCCACTGTTGCATTTCTGTGGAAGAACAGGGTGAAAGTGATTCAGTGGCCAAGTATGTCTCCTGATCTGAACCCAATTGAACACCTATGGGGAATTGTGAAGTGACGAGCATCATTCTCCATCCAGCATCCAGGCTCTAAAAGATGTCGTTGTTGAAGAATGGAAAAAGATAGATGTTGCAATATGTCACCAACTTGTTCATTCCTTGCCTAGAACACTTGGTGCTGTCCTTTGTAAATCATGAAGGTCATACAAAATACTACATGTAGTAGTTTTTGTTGTGGGGTGTATTCATTTTTGAATCAACAAACTGAAGATTTTGTAATCCAAGGTATATTATTAACCTAACTTTCATGTAATGAGCTAAACAGATGTTCTATAAAACTCAGTTTTGTCAAAATTTTGGAAATTGTTCTTGTGTTCAATGAGATATTGATTAAAATCTTACTTTTCAAAAGGGGTGTACTCATTTATGCTGAGCACTGTATGTATATGTGTGTATATATATATATACATATATATATATATATATATATATATATATACTATATTACCAAGAGTATTGGGACACCTGCCTTTACACGCACATGAGCTTTAACCACTTCTGGATTGGAAAGATTTGCCCCCTTAATGACCAGGCCTTTTTTTGCGATTCTGCATTGCATTACTTTAACGGACAATTGCACGGTCGTGCGACGCTGTACCCAAATAAAATCTATGTCCCTTTTTTTTCTTCCACAAATAGAGCTTTCTTTTGGTGGTATTTGATCACCTGTGCGATTTTTATTTTTTGCACTATAAACAAAAAAAGAGCGACAATTCTGAAAAAAAATATATATATATATTTTCATTCTGCTATATAACATTCCCAAAAGTAAAAAAATTCAAAATCAAAAATTTTTCATCATTTTAGGCCAATTTGTATTCAGCTAAATATTTTTGGTAAAAAAAAAATCCCAATAAGTGTATTTTGATTGGTTTGCGCAAAAGTTATCGCGTCTACAAACTAGGGGAAAGATTTGTCATTTTTTTTTTTTTTACTAGTAATGGCAGCGATCTGCGATTTTTAGCAGGATTGCGACATTGCGGCGGACACATCGGACCCCTAACTGACATTTTTGACACTTTTGGGCGGACCAGTAACATTATTACAGCAATCAGTGCTAAAAATATGCACTGTTACAGTAATAATGACACTGGCAGGGAAGGGGTTAACCTAGTGAGTGATCAAAGGGTTAAAGTGAGCCTAGGGGAGTGTTTACTCACTGTGGGGGGAGGGGCTTGTGAAATGACCATAGATACCTGTGATTCTATATAGAAGGATCACAGGCGTTCTGTGATCATTCCAGGGAGAAGAACGGTCTGCTGTGTTTACATCAGCTGACCGTCATTCTCTCTCAGCGGGGAGCGATCATGGGTGCCTGACGGCAATCGTGGCCTCTGGCCCCATGCATCGGCATCCTTGCTGCCTAGTGGGGGTGCTCGCCCCCCAGCACCAAGCACGTGACCAACGTAGGGCTATGTTGGTTCTCGCAGTAGGGCCACCCAGCGGCAGGGCCGTCTTTAATATTGATTGGACCCTGGGCAAATATTTTCTTGGGCCCTCCAAAATCCACCTATTACCTATTTGCAGGCAGTGGGGGCTCAAGGAGCAGCTGCTTTGGGCCCCACAACAATGACTGGGCCTAGGACAGTTGCCCCTTTTGCCCTGTGTTAAAGACGGCCCTGCAGTAAATGTGTGGCGAGTGGTCCAGAAGCTGGTAATGGCATCCCAGTCTTAGTCCGTAGGGTTCAATATTGCAAAGCACATCAGTGCCTGACCTCACAAATGCGTTTCTGGAAGAATGGTCAAACATTCCCATAGACACACTCCTAAACCTTGTGGACAGCCTTCCCAGAAGAGTTGAATCTGTTATAGCTGCAAAGGATGGGCCAACTCAATATTGAACCCTATGGGCTAAGAATGTGTTGCCATTAAAGTTCATGTGCGTGTGCGTCCCAATACTTTTGGTAATATAGTGTATGTTTATCACCTCCATAATGGAAATAAAGGCTTCAACAAATCTGCACAAAGCTTGCCGAAATCCTTACAAATACTTTGCAAAAGCTTGCCGTACAATATTGTCTGCTCGCTAATCTTCACCTATGAGGCTGAAGGATATAGCAAAGAAATTCTATTTTCGGCTCCTTCAGCCCATGAGCTTTTCTGTAAATATAAAGCGATAGATTTATTAGTATTTAGCAAGCGGCTCTGACTGGCATCTGATTCCCCATGAAATGAGTTTGAAGATGTAATTAATTATAACTGGTTAGTGAAGTGTGACTCTCCACGCTCAGCTCCTGCCTCTGTGATGGATTCCGCAGCTCAGTAACTGTTACATTAGAACTGAATTACCAATACTTTTTAGCACACTTATTGTACACAAGGCAATTGAGTCATCTTTAATGGGAACATAATAGAGGCAAGAAAAGAATATTAAGCAGTTCAGCTCTCTCCCCTGTACACCCCCCATGGGGCAGAGCAATTACTACATTTCTGTTATGGGCCTGTTAATTCTGCAACAACATTGTCATACATTAAGATAACAAAGTAATACATATATTATCATTTTTGGACAAACAAGGCATCTTTTGGTGATATTTTCCTGCAAATATTTTTTTTAAGCAATCCATAGACATACAGTAAATACAGGGCTGGGACAAGGGGTGGGCGGGAGGGTTGGCTGCCCTGGGCGCAATAGCTTACTTTAGGGATGGGGGTGCCTTCCTTCTGTTCCAAGGCTGGTCAGTTTGGCATCTTTGCCCTGGGTGCTGGATGACCTTGTCCCAGCACTGCATAAATATAACAAAAATAAAAGAGGGTTCAATATAGCTTGGCAGCTATAACAGCTTCAGCTCTTCTGGGAAGGCTGTCCACAAGGTTTAGGAGTGTGTCTATGGGAATGTTTGACCATTCTTCCAGAAGCCCATTTGTGAGGCCAGGCACTGATATTGGAGGAGAAGGCCTGGATCACAGTCTGCGCTCTAATTCATCCCAAAGGTGTTCCATCAGGTTGAGGTCAGGACTCTGTGCAGACCAGTCAAGTTCCTCCACCCCAAACTCACTCATCCATGTCTTTATGGACCTTGCTTTTGTAGCACTGCCCCCTAGAGGGCTGCTGAAGATTACACTTTAAGGATTCCCCTGGGTTACCCATAGCAACTGCAAGCAAGAACCAAAAAATCTAAACTGCAAGCAAGAACTAAACAAAGAAATCTTAGTACTTTAAGTTCTTGGCTCAGTCAAAGATCAGTCCAGGGGATGTTGTTTTTGTGTTTTTCATTGTAATTGGGATGGGAAAAGGGATGAGTGGGATACTCCAACTGTTAACTATTCACAATGCTGAGGACTCTTAACTTGAGAATGCGGCAAGGCCGCTGCTTCATCCTGCCACTTGAATGAAGATGGGGTGTTTCCATTACATTTCTCTTCAGGGTACTCCCCTAGTACCTCCTTTCTCTCTGGGCTAGCTGACACCCGTCCACTGACTCTACACTCTGGAGTGGTCCCCTTCCTGGGCAGACCTCTGGGCAAGTTCCTCTGTACTCACGGACACTGTTTTTTCAGATTTTGCTGTGCCCCAACTCCTGTAGTCAGCTTCTCCTGGACCTTTGGGTTCAGTCAGGCCCCTGGTACACCAGGTCAACTGCCTATGACCACCACCAACTGTTGCAGAAGAGGAAACAGCTGCCACCCTCCTTCTGGGACCTGGCTTCCCGCCCAAAGACCTCTGCCTCATGTGCCCATGGCTTTTTATATTCTGTCCCATAATGCACTATTATTTGTGACAACCCTTGGAACAGTACTAAAAGCCTGTGTGTCACTGGTTGGGTTTCCTCCAGCTTCCAATGTGCCTCCCCATTGGATCAGCTGGGGAAACTCGCTGAGACACTGGGCACACTGAGTAGACCTAACTATCAATCCTGCTCCCCGATAAGCAGAGTGCACATATGTTTTACCTGCTGCTCTACCTAGCACCTGACTAGGAGGGTGCTACACTTTTGTTCTGGGGGGTGTTGGTATTTTGGGGATTTCATTTTCAATTTCTGGATTTTTATTGTTTTGTTGCCTCTTTTTTAAGCTTGGGGTGCATTTGCTTTACATCATTCACTTGTTGCTGACCATCTGTTCTTGGATATGTCACACCACTCCATTGTGTGAAAGAAAAAAAAAAACTGTAAATCAGAACAGCATTCCACTTCACATTGTATCACCTACATTCACCAGATTCCCACCCCTCATGGCCATATTAAAAATAAAAGTTAGGTATATTTTGGTCAGGCCTTTTATCCTTGATTAAAATTGCCAGAAAATGTTTCACTGCTGTATTATTTGTGGAATCTTAATTCTTCTAGTAAAACCTGTCAGTAGTACATTTGGGCCTAATCTTGCTCATTAACCACTTCAGCCCCCGAAAGTTTTACCACCTTAATGACCAGGCCTTTTTTTGCGATGCAGCGCTGAGTTGATGTAACTGACAATTGCGCGGTCGTGCTACGCTGTACCCAAATAAAATTGATGTCCTTTTTTCCTACAAATAGAGCTTTCTTTTAGTGGTATTTGATCACCTCTGCCATTTTTATTTTTTGCGCTATAAACAAAAAAAGAGAGACAATTCTGAAAAAAAAAAAAAAACAATATTTTTTTACTTTCTGCTATATAAAATTCCCAATAAACCAAAAAATTAAAAATCCAATTTTTTCATTATTTTAGGCCAATTTGTATTCTGCTACATATTTTTGGTACAAAAAAATCCCAATAAGTGTATATTGATTGGTTTGCGCAAATGTTATCGCGTCTACAAACTAGATGTCATTTTTATTAATTTTTTTTTTTTTTTTTTACTAGTAATGGAGGTGATCAGCAATTTTTAGCAGGACTACGACATTTCGGCGGACAGATCGTACACCTAACTGACATTTTTGACTCTTTTGGGGGGACCAGTGACGTTACCACTAATGACTCGGGCAGGAAAGGGGTTAACATCCGGGGCAATCAAAGGGTTAAATGTGTTAAATGTGTCAGCGGTCTGCATTTTTTTCAACGGCAGACCACCGTCTTGTGTCCACGAGGAGCAATCGTGGGTGCCCAGGGGCAATTGTGGCCATCGGACCCGCTGATCAGCTTCCCCTGTGGCGAATGGGAATGCGCACGCCCCTGATAGCGGTCCCACGAAGCGATATATAGTTTCGGCATTTCGCGGGACAGAGCAGACAGAGTAAAACTGTGGCTGGCAGTCGTTAGGAGCCTAAAAATAAAAGTTAGGTAAATTTTGGTCAGGCTTATTATCCTTGACGGAAATTTTTTAACTGCTGTATTATTCGTGGTATCCTTATTCTTTTAGTGAAACCTGTGTCTGTACACTGTCAGTAGTACATTTGGGCCTAATCTTGCTCATTAACCACTTCAGCCCTAGAAAGTTTTACCCCCTAATGACCAGGTCATTTTTTACGATACGGCACTGCGTTACTTTAACTGACAATTGGGCGGTTGTGCGACGCTGTACCCAAATAAAAAAAATTTTTTTTCCACAAATAGAGGTTTCTTTTGGTGGTATTTGATCAGCTCTGCGTTTTTTTTTTTTTTTCTTTTTTGCGCTGTAAACAAAAAGAGCGACAATTTTGAAAGAACAACACTATTTTTTACTTTCTGCTATAAAACATATCCAATAAAAAAAGGTAAAAAATCAAATTTCTTCATCAATTTAGGCCAACATGTATTCGGCTACATATTTTTGGTAAAAAAAAAATCCCAATAAGCATATATTGATTGGTTTATCTACAAACTATAAGATATTTTATGGCATTTTTTATTTTTTGTTTACCAGTAATGGAGGCAATCTGCGATTTTTAGCGGGACTGCAACATTTCGGCAGACAAATCCGACATCTAACTGACACTTCTGACACTTTTCCGGGGACCAGTGACGTTATTACAGTGATCAGTGCTAAAGATATGCACTGTTACTGTACTAATGACACTGGCAGGGAAGGGGTTAACATTAGGGGCGATCAAATGGTTAAATGTGTCCCTAGGGGGTGCTTGCTAACTGTGGGGGGGGGGGGGTTGCACTTACTGGGGGAAGACAGAGATCTGTGTTCCTTAGCAGGAACACAAGATCTCTATCTTCTCCCCTGTCAGAACAGCAATCTTTCTTGTTTACATAGACAGACCTCCCTGGGGAACGATCGTGGGTGGCTGACAGACATCGGGTCCGCCCTACCCGCTGATTGGCCCCCTCCTCTATCCAATCAGAGTGCGATGGTGTCTCCTGCAGCATGTGCGCCCCTAGTGGCTATTGCATGAAATGACGTACAGGTACGTGATTTCGCACAGTAGAGCCGACCTTCCACAGTAAATGTACGTTAGGCGGTCCGAAAGTGGTTAAAAGGTGGTCTCTTAATTCTAGTGGTAAAACTCCTGCCTGTACTTTCTCATTAGTACATTTGGGTTTAATCTTGCTCATTAAAACTGCCCTGCTGCTGCTGGCATTTTACACTACCCTGGCATTAGGGTTGCCACCTCATCCCTTTAAACCTGAACACATAATAATTACACAGCTTCTGAGGCTAATTTAATGCAGATAAGGCACTAAGTGAGTTTAATTACCACATTCATCAGCAACAGAACCTGTGTAATTAATATGTGTTGGGGTTTAAAGGGATGAGGTGGCACCCCAACCTGGCATCTGTGGTCCCTTAACCACTTGCCGAACGTATAACTTACATATTCGGCAGCAAGGTGGCACTGCTGTGCCAGATCATGCAACTAGTACATGATCTGACACTTCCGGGTAGGGACATGCACGCGCACCGCCGTCGCCAAGTTCCCACTGTGATAATACCCAGCGGGAGCTGATCTGCGGGTAGCAAGGACTCAATGCCTGCCAGTACCCGCCGATCATTCTGCATACTGCCGTTCTGTAAACAAGGCAGATTGCAGTTCTATCAGTAGAGGAGGCATGGATCCTGTGTTTCTGCAAAGCAGGGGCACCAATCCATGCCTTCCCCAAGTAAAAGCACCTCCTACACTGTAGTAAAACACTGGCTAGGCACACAGTTAACCCTTTGATCGTCCCTGATGTTAACCCTTTCCCAGCCAGTGTCATTAGTACAGTGACAGTGCATATTTTTAGCACTGATCGCTGCATTAGTTTTACTGGTCCCCACAAAAGTGTCAGTTAGTGTCCGATTTTGTCTGTCGCTAAATCCCAGTCCCCCTATAAGTCGCTGATCGCTGCCATTACCAGTAAAAATAAATAAATAAACAAAAAATTCCATAAATATATCCCTTAGTTTGTAGAAGCTATATTTTTTGGGCAAACCAATCAAAATACACTTTTTTTTATTTAAAAATATGTAGCAGAATACATATTGACCTAAATTCATGAAGAAATTTTTTATTTTTTACATTTTTTTATTGGCTATGTTTTATAGCAGAAAGTAATATATATATATAATTTTTTTTTTTCAAAATTGTCCGTCTTTTTTTGTTTATAGCGCAAAAAAAAAAACCGCAGAGGTAATCCAATACCACCAAAAGAAAGCTCTATTTGTGGAAAAAAGGACATCAAATTTATTTGGGTACAGCGTCGCACGACCGTGCAATTGTTAGTTAACCACTTTAGCTCCGCTCACTTTGCTGCTACTGCAGCAAAGTGGTTCATTCCCGTCCAGCGACGTAGACCTACGTCGCTGGACTCCACCCCTTGTGGGCGGCGCGCGCCCGCCACCGGAGGCTCGCTCCCGCTGTACTCAGTCACATCGGGAGTCAGGCCAGGGGAGGAGCGGCGGCGATCGCCGCTGCTCTTCCCCGATCGTCGGGGATCGAGTCTGGAGATCCGCCCGCTGTGTGTAAACACAGCGGGCGGATCTCTGAAGTGACAGGCAGGGTCAGATTGCAGGGTTCAGCATAGTTGAACCCTCGATCTGTCCTTGTGTCACACAGTCACCTCCCCCCCCCCACACGTCAGTAAGCACCAGGCATACATTAACCCCTCCCTCTCCAATAAAATTAACCCCTTCCCTGCCAGTGTCATTTTTACAGTAACAGTGCGTATGTATAGCACTGATTACTGCAGTAATGTCACTGGTACCTCCAAAAGTGTCAAAAATGTCAGTCAAGGGTCCGATCTGTCCGCCGCAATGTCGCAGTCCCGCAAAAAAAAATCGCAGATCGCCGCCATTACGCGTTAAAAAGAAAAACACCAAAAATGACAGAAATCTTTCCCTTAGTTAGTAAACCCAATAACTTTTGCGCAAACCAATCAAAATACGCTTATTGTGATTTTTTTTACCAAACATAGGTAGCAGAAGACAAATTGGCCAAAAATTTTAAAAAATTTTGATTTTTACATTTTTGGGGGGGAATTTCATATTAAAAAATGTGAAAAATATTGTTATTTTTTCAAAATAAACGCTCTTTTTTTGTTTATAGCGCAAAAAGTAAAAATCGCACAGGTGATCAAATACCACCAAAAGAAAGCTCTGTTTGTGGGAAAAAAAGGACGTAAATTTCGTTTGGGTGCAGTGTCGCACGACAGCGCAATTGTCAGTTAAAGTCGCACAGCGCCGAATCGCAAAAAGTGGCCCAGACGTAAGACAGCAAAATCCTCCGGTGGTTAAAGTAACGCAGTGCCGTATTGCAAAAAATGGCCTGGTCATTAAGGGGGAAAAATCTTTCAGAGCGGAAGTGGTTAAAAATACAAGTTAGGTATATTTTGGTCAGGCCTATTATCCTTGAAAATTTTTCACTGCTCTATTATTTGTGGTATGTTAATTCTTCTAGTGAAACCTGTGTCTGTACACTGTCAGAAATGACCCTGCAATTGTCAGTTAAAGTAACGCAGTGCCATATTGCAAAAAATGGCCTGGTCAGGAAGAAGGGTAAATCTTCTGGAGGTCAAGTGGTCAAAGGCTGCATGTTTTTTTTACCTTAATGCGACCCCCAGCCCCCACCTAAATGGACAGCTGTGCAGTTGTTTTTATAAAAAGATCACTTTCATTTTATGGTATCTACCATTACCATTTGTAAATTCCTTTTGGTGTAGATAATACTCCAACCTAATACACAGGTGGGATTGATACAATGTTTGTAAATGTCAATAAATTGAAATAAAAATAATCCAAAAGTATATCATCTGTGGACGTCAATGTTCATGTCTAGATTGAGTTTTAAAAAATCTGAAGAAAAGCCAAGATTTATTATACAATACGATACACACATTGCTCAGTGCCAAGTAACTAGCTGGGATCGATAACAAGGACTCATTACGCTGGCTCAAAGTCAAGAAATATTTTATCCCAAAGAAGCTCATCTGATAAGTATATTCGTTCGATTCAACTCAATGGACAATTGGAATAATGATTTGTTTATAAGGGACTCCACACAGAACAATTTAACTAAAAGCAAATCTTTTTTAAAGAGGACCTGTACTGTGGAAGCCGTGCCCAAAAAGTCAAGCAAAGGACTAGTTATTAGTATTGCCTGTAGTCTCCCTACAGCTGATCTTTTTCTAAATTCCTGACTTCCAGTTCCTTGTTCTGCATTGCCTCTGTGTGGAGGTGGCCATCTTGGTAAAGGCAGGGCTTTGCTTCCTCATGCCATAGCTGTCCCCCAGATGGATTGTGATCTGATGACTTGTAAGGGAATGAAGAAGAAGCAGCAGGAGAGGTGAAAGAACACAGATCTACAGAAATGATGAAGCAGAAGCAAGGAGATCCTTGCACTGCAGGTCCTCAGGTACAGCTTTCTCTCCAGCATTGAGAACAGTGATCAGCACAGTAGTGACATCACCAAATCCCACTCCAAATCTAGTGAGACTAGCAGATCCCCAGAATGGAGAAACAGAAGCAGGGAGATCCTTGCACTGCAGGTCCACAGGTACAGCTTCCCCTTCAGCAAAAAGAAAAGTGATCAGCACAGTAGTGATATTCTCAAATCTTACTATAAATCTAGTAAGACTAGTGGAGCCACAGAATCAGGGCTGGCCCAAGACATTGTGCTGCCTGGGTCCGAGAATGAAATGCTGCCCCCCCCCCCCCCCAAAAAAAAAAAAATTCACGCCCTCCAAGAGGCCCCCACATTCTATAGGACTATGAAAGTCAGAGGAGTGTGAGTGTGTATGGAGTGACAGCAAGAGCAGGACAGAGCAGTAGACACTGGGCAGATGAGCGCACCAGGCTTTCTACTGTCTATAGTGCCACAGTGCCCTGCAGGGCTGCGAGCATGGTACAGGAGAATGCAGTGCTGCGGACATGGCACAGGAGAATATAGGGCTGCGGGCATGGTACAGGAGAATGCAGTGCTGCGAACATGGTGCAGGAGAATGTAGGGCTGTGGGCATGGGAAAGGAGAATGCAGGGCTGCGGACATGGTAAAGGAGAATGCAGTGCTGCGAACATGGTACAGGAGAATGAAGGGCTGCGGGCATGGTACAGGAAAATGCAGGGCTGCAGACATGGTACAGGAGAATGTTGGGCTGCGGGCATGGTACAGGAGAATGCAGTGCTGTGAACATGGTGCAGGAGAATGTAGGGCTGTGGGCATTGGAAAGGAGAATGCAGGGCTGCGGACATGGTACAGGAGAATGTTGGGCTGCGGGCATGGTACAGGAGATTGCAGTGCTGCGGGCATAATACAGGAGATTGCAGTGCTGTGGGCATAATACAGAAAAATGCAGGGCTGTATGCATGGTACAGGAGAAAACAGGGCTGCGGGCATGGTACAGGAGAAAACAGGGCTGTGGGCATGGTACAGGAGAATGCAGGGCTGCGGGCATGGTACAGGAGAATGCAGGGCTGCGGACATGGTACTGGAGAATGCAGGGCTGCGGACATGGTACAGGAGAATGCAGGGATGCAGACATGGAACAGGAGAATGCGGGGCTGCGGACATGGTACAGGAGAATGCGGGGCTGCGGACATGGTACAGGAGAATGTGGGGCTGCGGGCATGGTGCAGAAGAATGCAGGGCCGTGGGCATGGTACAGGAGAATGCGGGGCTGCGGGCATGGTACAGGAGAATGTGGGGCTGCGGGCATGGTACAGGAGAATGCAGGGCCGTGGGCATGGTACAGGAGAATGCAGGGCCGTGGGCATGTTACAGGAGAATGTGGGGCTGCGGGCATGGTGCAGAAGAATGCAGGGCCGTGGGCATGGTACAGGAGAATGCGGGGCTGCGGGCATGGTACAGGAGAATGTGGGGCTGCGGGCATGGTGCAGAAGAATGCAGGGCTGTGGGCATGGTACAGGAGAATGCGGGGCTGCGGGCATGGTACAGGAGAATGTGGGGCTGCGGGCATGGTACAGGAGAATGCGGGGCAGCTGGAATGGTACAGGAGAATGCGGGGCTGCGGGCATGGTACAGGAGAATGCGGGGCTGTGGGCATGGTACAGGAGAATGCAGGGCTGCGGGCATGGTACAGGAGAATGTGGGGCTGCAGGCATGGTGCATGAGAATGCGGGTATGGTACAGGAGAATGCAGGGTGCGGGCATGGTGCATGAGAATGCAGGGCTGTGGGCATGGTGCAGGAGAATGCGGGGCTGCGGGCATGGTGCAAGAGAATGCAGTTCTGCGGGCATTGTAGAGGAGAATGCGGGTCTGCGGGCATACTACAGGAGATGCAGTGCTGTGGGCATGTACCATGACCGCAGCACTGCATCTTCTGTAGTATGCCTGCAGCCCCGCATAATGGCAGGTAGCGTGGCTGTGTGTGGAGCAGTCTCACTTACCTGTTATCTTCTCTTCTTTGGCTAGTTAAAAAAAAAAAGGTCAGCGGCCGGCCTGACATGCACACTGCGCATGCGCCGCCGATCGGTAAAGTCCGTACATGTTCGGCTATTCCCGGAAATAGCTGAACGTTTACGGGCTTTTCCGAGCGGCGGCGGCGGCGCATGCGCAGTGTGCATGTCAGGCCGGCCGCGGACCTTTTTTTTTTTAACTAGCCAAAGAAGAGAAGAGGCGGCCGGGGCCGCCCCTCTCTAAGTGCCGCCTGGGTCCCATGGTCCCACCGGGACCCATGCTAGGGCCGGCCCTGCACAGAATGGAAAAACAGAAGTAGGGAAATCCTTGCACTGCAGGTCCTCAGGTACAGCTTCCTCTACAGCAAGGCGTACAGTGATCAGCACAGTAGTGAAATCACCAAATCTCACTCCAAATCTGGTAAGACTAGCAGATCCACAGAATGGAGAAACAGAAGCAGGGAGATGCTTGCACTTTAGGTCAGCAGGTACAGCTTCCCCTCCAGCAAGAACAGTGATCAGCACAACAGTGACATAATCAAATCTCACTCCAAATCTGGTGGGACTAGCAGATCCAGAGAATGGAGAACCAGAAGCAGGCAGATCCTTTCACTGCAGGTCCACAGGTACAGCTTCCTCTCCAGCAATGAGAACAGTGATCAGCACAGTAATAACTTCACCAAATCTCACTCCAAATCTGGTGAGCCTAGCAGTTAGAAGTAGCGGTGCCTTAGATGATATCACACAGCAGATACACAGTTATGAAGCTACAGATCTGGAATGCCTAGGCACCAAGATATTTTTTTAAGGGAAATTCCCCTCTTCCAGCTTGAGTTCTGTTGTAAAGAAACTGTAATACCAAGTCAATTTCAGGTACTTACCTGTCCTGCCACCAGCACTTTGGATCTTCGCTCTCTTTAGGAGCTTGCTGAAGAATCTTTCATATCGGACGGTTCTTGGAGTGTCAGATGCCTGGTTTCCCTCTATGCTCTGTGATTCCTTCCAGCGGTTCCTACATCACTGCAGGACACAGTGGTGAAATTTGTGCCAGCCCTCCTATTTTTAATGACCCTTGTTAGCTTGTAAGCACTGCAGAAGAACTGATAGGCTCCTTGTGCTGCTTCTCCCTCTCGCCGTCTGAGATCTGCTGTAAGGCTCCATTCACACCAATGATTTTTATATGCTTTTTCAAAAATGCGTGACATTATTTTTTCCTAAAAGCAAACTGCATAGATGTGAATCGAGTCTTAAGGCCCGTACACACGTGCAGATTGTCGGCCGAAAAGCTTCGGCCGCTGAACGATCGGCCGATTTTCGGCTTGTTAGTATGATGCTTCCGACAGCCGACAGCGCACTTTCGGCCTAAAAGAATCTGTTGTGCAAGCATTAAAATTTTTGTATGCCGACACCAGAACGGCCGATTGTTCGCAAGTCAATACAGAATTCGGCCGACAGACAGCAGATTTGCAAGACTGGGCATGCTCAGAAAAGAAAAAACACAGGGAAAGTTAACCATCACATGACATCACTTCTGCAGTCGGCTGTAGTCGGCGGACAAAATTCTTTTGCACTTTTCAACAGACACGACAGCCCGGATACAAAAGACGGCCGATCGTTCGGCCGACGATCGGTACGTGTGTACGGGGCTTTACATGACTGAAAGAGCCTGATTTCAAGGTAAATTCAGGGTCTTTTCCAATCAGTCTTCTTTTCACATTAGGTGGCCAAAGTTTTTGAGTTTCAGCTTCAGGATTTGTCCTTCCAGTGAATATTCGGGGATGATCTCCTTCAGGATTGACTGGTTTGATCTTCTTGCTGTCCAAGGGACTTTGAGTCTTCTCCAACACCATAGTTCAAAAGCATCAATTCTTCGGCGTTCAGTCTTCCTTATGGTCCAACTTTCACAGCCATAGGTCACTATGGGAATACCATAGCTTTGACTATACGGCACTTTTTCGGTAGGGTGATGTCTCTGCTTTTTATAATTTTATAATTATTATTTTAAGTCCCGGTTCACACTACCGCGACTTGTCAGGCGACTTGGCCGCCTGACAAGTCGCGGTCCATTCAGTGCTATGGGAACCGTTCTAATAGGAACGACTCAAGTCGCTCCGACTTAGAAAATAGTTCCTGCACTACTTTTGACCGAAGTCGGTGCGACTTGCATTGACTTCCATTATGTGAAGTCCGTGCAAGTCGCCCCGAAGTCGCGGTGCACGGCGACTTCACTAGTCGCCCCCAAAGTCGGATCAACCATAGTGTGAACCGACACAAAATGTTTTTTTTTTTTAGATTACCGGCCTTATAAAATGTAAACGGGCTTCAAGGTATTATTTTGAAGTTTTAATCAAAATCTAAAGGTTTGTCCATCCCGGCAGATCAGAGAGAGAAGCTGTGCAGGTTAATGCCTTTTCCGTACACAAGCCGTATGCCTTGAATAAGACGCCATGTGGCTGCAATGAAAATTTCAATTAACCGTGAAAAAAAAAAAAAAAACCCATCCAGCGAATCCCCCACGGGTTCCCCCGTAACTGGCCGAGATGACAGCTGCCCGATCGTCGGAACAAATACCAAACCGAGCTGTTCATTAAACTTTAACACTCAAACGAGCCGCGTCTGGATGTGCGTGCAGGGTGCCGCGCTCCGTCAGAGAATTTGTCCTTATCACATCTGACTTTCAAAAACGCCCGTGTTTAGAATGTGATTATTGCTTGTGGGAATTCGCCGGGGTTTATTTTCGGCTGCGGTCATTAAAATGTGACGGGAAAAGATGCAAAAAAAAAATAAAAACCGTGGCAGGTCTCTGGTGAGAGGCATTAAAGCAGATGATTGTCCTTTTTAGTGTCAAGTAGTGTCAGCTGTTCGCTCATCTGCAGCCGAAGAAACTTTATAAAGAATATTTCTAGGCAACGAGGAAAGTTTATATGGGAGCTGCTAATGTGGATAAGGATATGGCGCAACTGCGCTAAAGTCAGGAGGTCTGCTCAATATACCCTAAAGCAGGGGTCTTCAAACTATGGCCTCCAGTTATTCAGGAACTACAATTCCCATCATGCCTAGTAATGTCTGTGAATGTCAGAGTTTTACAATGCCTCATGGGATGTGTAGTTCCGCAAAAAAGCTGGAGGGCCGTAGTTTGAGGATCCCTGCCCAGTGTCCCTCTGCTTAAGAGTGATAGTTCAGTTATAGATGGAGCCTGGTAGGATGAGTCAGCCTGTGACTACTTATAAGTCTTGAATACTCCAACAGCGTGACCTCCTGACCATTATTCCCAGCTCTGTTCTTGCCCACCTGGGATTTTTGGGTGTTGCCATCCATCTTTGTGTTCTCACGTGCTTCTGTTAAGTTCTCCTTAATAAAAGGAAAATAAAAATCCAGCAGGAATTATGTGAACCCCCTCATAGTGGGCACAGCAGGTGTATAGTAGTGATCGGCCGATATCGTTTTTTTTGTTACCGATACTGATATTTTGGCCATTGCATATCAGTATCGGCCAATATATTGGCCGATATTTACGTACATTTCAAAAAATGTTTTTTTTTTTATCACTTGACAGGTACTCTTGTGGAGGGATCTGGGAGTCTAAAAGACCCCAAAACCCTCCTCTGCACTTAAAAGCATTCAAAACGCCAAGTAATTTTTTTTAATCTGGCGCCGATTACCCGGAAGTGATGTCATAACATCACTTCCGGGTTTTTACATGGAGACCCGATCAGAGCCGAATGCGGCTTTCATCGGGTCTTCGGTGGCCGTGCAGGCTGGTTGCCCCAGTCTCCCGGTGGGACGGGAGACCCGGGCGAGCCGCGGAAGGCGGCGGGAGGGGAGGGGGGACGTCTCCTTCTCAGCCACATCGGTTGTCATTACAAGACAGCCGTCTGTTGGCTATGGACGCCGGTACTGGGGTGATGCCTCTAGCTGCAGGCATTACTCCGGTACAAGCACTTTCCCGAAATATCGGCAATATCTGTAACCTTGGTGGCCGATTCCGATATATCGGGGAAAGTGCAGATCGGCCCTCAATATAGCAGCTTTGCCAATAATCGGTCGATCTCTAGTGTATAGACCCCGGAACTCAGATCATGGATGGTAAGAACCCCTTTTATATTAGGTACAGCAGGTGTACAGACCTGGAATTCAGTACAGGAATGGTGGAAACCCCTAATAATTGGCACAGCTGTTGTGCAGACCCAGGGACTAAGCACAGGAGTAGCGGAAACAACTCATAATAGGCACAGCAGGTGTTCAGACCCAGGAATTCAGCTCAGGAATGATAGGAATCCTTCATAATATGCACAGCAGGTGTACAGACCCAGGAACTCAACACAGGGATGGTGAGAACCCCTCATAATGGGCACATCAGGTGTACATAACTGGGGACTCAGCACAGAGATGGTGGGAGCCCCTTATAATGGGCACAGCAGATGTACAGAACTGGGGACTCAGCACAGGGATGGTGGGAACCCCTCAATGGGCATAACAGTTGTACAGGCACAGGAACTCAGCA
This sequence comes from Pelophylax lessonae, assembly GCF_965119305.1. Taxonomy (NCBI): domain Eukaryota; kingdom Metazoa; phylum Chordata; class Amphibia; order Anura; family Ranidae; genus Pelophylax; species Pelophylax lessonae. The sequence continues at coordinate 61,865,603 of NC_138770.1, read as the reverse complement.
CTGGGATGGTGGGATCCCCTCATAATGTGCTCAGTAGGTGCACAGACCAAGAAAATCAGCTCATGGATGGTGGAAACCCCTAATAATGGGCACAGCAGATGTACAGACCCAGGAAATCAGCTCAGGAATGGTGGAAACCATGTATAATGGGCACAGCAGGTGTACAGACCTATAAACTCAGCACGACAATGGTGGGAACCCCTCATAATAGGCACAGTAGGCGTACAGACCCAGGAAATCAGCTCAGGAAGGGTGGGGACCCCTCATAATAGGCACAGCTGATGTACAGACCAAGGAAATTAGCTAAGGAATGGTGGGAACCCCTTATAATGGGCACAGCAGTTGTACAGACCTGGGAACTCAGCACAGCAATGGTGGGAACCCCTCAAAATAGGCACAGCGGGTGTACAAATTTAGGAACTCAGCACAGGGATGGTGGAAACCCTTCATAGTGGGCACTGAAGGTGTACAGGCCCAAAAACGCAGAACAGGGATGGTGGGAACCCCTAATAATGGGCACAGCGGGTGTACAGACCTGGGAACTCAGCACAGGGATGGTGAGAACCCCTAATAATGGGCACAGCAAGTGTACAGACCTGGGAACTCAGTACAGCGATGATGAGAACCCCTCATAATAGGCACAGCGGGTGTACAGACCCAGGAACTCAGCACAAGGGTGGTGGTAACCCCTCATAATGGGCTCAGCAGGAGTACAGACCCCGGAACTCAGCATAGGGATGGTGGGAACCCCTTATAATGGGCACAGCAGGAGTACAGACCCCGGAACTCAGCACATCAAGGAAATAAGCTCAGGAATGGTGAGAACCCCTTATAATGGGCACAGCAGGTGTACAGATCTGGGAACTCAGCACAGCAATGCTGGGAACCCCTCATAATAGGCACAGCAGGTGTACACATTTAGGAACTCAGCACAGGGATGGCGGGAGCCCTTCATAATGGGCACTGCAGGTGTACAGACCCAGGAACTCAGCATAGGGATGGTGGGGACCCCTCATAATGGGCACAGCTGGTGTACAGACCCAGGAACTCAGCATAGGGATGGTGGGAACCCCTCATAATGGGCACAGCAGGTGTACAGACCCAGGAACTCAGCATAGGGATGGTGGGGACCCCTCATAATGGGCACAGCAGGTGTGTAGACTTTAGTACTCAGAGCAGAGGTTACCAAATAATATACATTTCCTATTCTGTTTTTCTCCTGTTATGGTTTGATAGATACTAAATATACATTATTATATATTAATATATATTATTATACATTAATATAATTATTATTATAAGTTGTATCAAAGTATTTGCTCCTCAGATCTTTAGATAGACTGCAAACTTCTGATTGGTTAGTTTTCCGTGTTTTTTCCGGCTGCGTCCTTCTGTCCTTTGGGTAAGCTCTGCGTCCAAGAGAGGAGAATGAGAAACAGACTTCTATATGTATGACTTGCATTGGACCCCGCAAAGTCTATTCATCACCCGGCCTCTCCGGCTGTCACGCCTTGTAGATGAGAATCCATTCCATTCTTTATCGTCTGACGCAAATTCAAGCCGTTTATCATCAAGCGGCTTTTTCCAGGAAGGGCAGCCTGGCACAGGTTACATGAGATTTAGGGTCCTGTCCAAGGCTGTCTTCTAGGGTTGGCTTTCTGCTCAAATGCTATTGCTCATAATTAGTAGGCATCAAACAATTCCTAATTAATTAGATAGGAAGATGGCTCGATTCGATGAAATAGATGGCTCAAGGGATTGTGGTACACAGCTACAAGATAAAATGTATTCTTATACCGAAATAACAATTTGATTTAACCCCTTCAGCTTTTACCCCCTTATACACCTTAAGGAGCAGAGCAATTTTTACATTTCTGCCAACTAAGCTTAACCACTTCTGGACCGGAAGGATTTGCCCCCTTAATGACCAGGTCATTTTTTGTGATACGGCAATGCATTATTTAATTGCGTGGTAGTGCAAAGCTGTACCCAAATAAAATTTATATCCTTTTTTTTCCCCACAAATAGAGCTTTCTTTTGACGATATTTGATCACCTGTGCGATTTTTATTTTTTGCGCTATAAACAAAAAAAAGAGCGACAATTCTGAAAAAAAAGAACAATATTTTTCACTTTCTGCTATATAACATTTCCAATAAAAAAAAATTTAAAAATCAAATTTTTTCATCATTTTAGGCCAATTTTTATTCTGTTACATTGCAGTCCCAAGTCGCTGGACAAGTCGCACCGGTGTGAAAGGGGCCTTAACCACTTAAGCCCCGGAAGATTTTACCCCCATTCCGACCAGGGGGTATTTTGCGATTCGGCACTGCGTGACTTTAACGGAGAATTGCGCGGTCGTGCGACGCTGTACCTAAACGAATTTGGCGTCCTTTTTTTCCCACAAACAGAGCTTTCTTTTGGCGGTATTTGATCACCTGTGCGATTTTTTGATCACGCGCTATAAACAAAAAAAGAGCGTCCATTTTGCAAAAATAGCAATATTTTTCCCTTTTTTTTATATGAAATTCCCCCCAAAAAAAATGTAAAAATCAAAATTTTTTAAAATTTTCGGCCAATTTGTTTTATGCTACCTATGTTTGGTAAAAAAAATCGCAAAAAGCGTATTTTGATTGGTTTGCGCAAAAGTTATTGCGTTTACTAACTAAGGGAAAGATTTTTGTCATTTTTGTTGTTTTTTTTTTTAATGCGTAATGGCGGCGATCTGCGATTTTTTTTGCGGTACTGCGACATTGCGGCGGACAGATCGGACCCTTGACTGACATTTTTGACACTTTTGGGGTTACCAGTGACATTTCTACAGTAATCAGTGCTATACATATGCACTGTTACTGTAAAAATACACTGGTAGTGAAGGGGTTAACTTTATTTGAGAGGGAGGGGCTGTGTGTGTCCCTAGGGGCGTGATTCTAACTGTGATTGGCTGGGGCTTCAGCTGTATGCAGAGTGATCAACGGATCTACATAGTAGATCCATGTGATCAGCTCTCATACAGCGAGGAGAATGACAGGCAGCTTGTTTACACAAGCTGCCTGACTTTCTCCCTCTCCCCCGCCGATCGCAGAGTGGCCGGCGGACATCGGGTCCGCCGGTCACACGCGCGGGGGGGTCCGTGACCACTCGGGAGCGGGAGCGCGCCTCCGGGGGCGCGCGCTCGCTCCCTAGACCCTCACAAGCTAGTGACGTAGCCCTACGTCACTTTGCCTGTGAGGGGCTGACCGCCGACGTAGATAGTCGTGCGGCGGTCGGCAAGTGGTTAATGTGACTTTTTACACTTTATGGCACAGGTCTCAAACACAAGGCCCGCGGGCCGAATGCGCCCCCCCCCCAGGTCATTTCATGTGGCCCTTGCACCTCTCCTGTAGCACCCCCCTTGTCTCTGCCCCCAGCTTGTCTCAGTAGTTGACAGCAGAAAGGACAGAACTCCTTTGCCTTTTCTGTGCAGCTGAAGAAAGGCTTGTCTTTGCCCCCCCCCCCTTTTCTCAGCAGTCCGCAGCAGAGAGGAGGGCAGAACTCCTCCTACAGATCCTGCGCCTCTCTGTGCAGCTGCAACACCACCTTGTCTCTGCCTCCCCTGGTCTCAGCATTCAGCAGATTCTGGAAGCTGACTCCATTCATCCTCTAGACCCTGTACTTTCTTATGCTAGATCCACCAGCATCTTCTTCCTGGCAGCAGCACAAGGTAAGGGGGTGCATTGTGATGTAAGGAAGGGTGGGGTGACTCTTGACTTCTGATGGGGGGGGTCTTGACATCTCAAGGAGGGGGGGAGGGGTGTGGGGTGCTCTGGACATCTAATCTTACAGGTATAACCGGCCCTTTGAGGGCAACCATAATGCTGATGTGGCCCACAATGAAATTGAGTTTGACACCCTTGCTCTATGGCATTAAAGTCGTGTCAGAGTCTGACCAAAGTAGTGCAGGAACCTCGTCTAAAGTCGGAGCGACTTGTGTGGGATGAGAAGAGCTGGGGGTGGAGAAACAGCGTAACACTGATCTTCCCATTGAATGGCTGTGCAGGTGGGGGCGTGTCAGCACAAGTCTGATCATTGGAGGACAGACGGGCTGTGCTCCCAGCACAGCCAGAAAGCTGACCACACTTGGATGGAGGCACTCTCATGCCTAGCGTAGTCAGTTCGAAACAGGAAAACAGAGGGGTTGGCCGGATCACAAAGGAAGCAATACAAAGAGAACAGGATATTTTTTCATACATGGTACAGCAGGCACAAATCAGGAATAGAAAATGTTGGGGTGACATATTCTCTAATCTTCCAATCTCCAGACAGGTAAATCACGATATAAATATATGTTTTGTCTTTGTATTTGCTCTTTTGGATCGGGAGGACAAATAAAGAAATTTTCTTTGGTTAACTGAAAAATACATTAAAGAAAGGACAGGAAAGAACTGTACACTGTTGCAGAATTACTAAGCAGCATCCACATCAAATTGTCCACCCACGGTCCCCGGAGAACAATGGAAGCGACTAATCCTTTATATACACGCCACAGCGCACAGATAATTCCGCACACCCTTAGCGCAAGTGATCAACAGATTAGGAACGTGTGGCAAGCGCTGCAATTTACAGAATAAAACTTCCTTAAAGCTGAACTCCAGCTCCTGCATCAAAGTATGGCTAATATGGCAGTGGTGGGATCAGGTCTGGGACAAGGAAGGGGCAGGAGGGGTATACATTTGTAGTTACATCGATGGTTAAAGTAGAACTACAGGCAAAAACTTATTTTTTTTTTTTTTATTTTGCATAGAGCAGCCTTTTTCAACCAGGGTGCCTTGTCCATAATTTTAGAGGGTGCCCTGAGCATGTCTGTAATTTTAGAGGGTGCCCTGAGCATGTCTGTAATTTTAGAGGGTGCCCTGAGCATGTCTGTAATTTTAGAGGGTGCCGGTGCCCTGAGCATGTCTGTAATTTTAGAGGGTGTCTTGAGATTGTCCATAATTCTAGAGGGTGCTTTGAGATTGTCCATCATTTTAGAGGGTCCCTTGAGCATGTCTGTAATTTTAGAGGGTTCTTTGAGACTGTTCATAATTTTAGAGGGTGCCTTGAGATTGTCCATCATGTTAGAGGGTGCCTTGAGATTGTCCATAATTTTAGAGGGTGCCTTGAGATTGTCCATAATTTTAGAGGGTGCCTTGAGATTGTCCATAATTTTAGAGGGTGCCTTGATATTGTCCATAATTTTAGAGGGTGCCTTGATATTGTCCATCATTTTAGAGGGTGCCTTGGGATTGTCCATAATTCTAGAGGGTGCCTTGGGATTGTCCATCATTTTAGAGGGTGCCTTGAGTTTGTCCATAATTTTAGAGGGTGTCTTGATATTGTCCATCATTTTAGAGGGTGCCTTGGGATTGTCCATAATTCTAGAGGGTGCCTTGAGATTGTTCATAATTTTAGAGGGTGCCTTGAGATTGTCCATAATTCTAAAAGGTGCCTTGAGCTTGTCCATAATTCTAGAGGCTGCCTTGAGATTGTCCATAATTCTATTGGGTGCCTTGAGATTGTACATAATTCTAGAGGGTGCCTTGAAATTGTCCATAATTTTAGAGGGTGCATTGAGATTGTCCATAATTCTAGAGGGTGCCTTGAGTTTATCCATAATTCTAGAGTGTGCCTTGAGTTTTTCCATAATTTTTAGAGGGTGCCTTGAAATTGTCCATAATTTTAGAGGGTGCCTTGAGATTGTCCATAGTTTTAGAGGGTGCCTTGAGATTGTCCATAATTCTATTGGGTGCCTTGAGATTGTCCATAATTCTAGAGGGTGCCTTGTGATTGTCCATAATTCTAAAGGGTGACTTGAGATTGTCCATAATTCTAGAGGGTGCCTTGAGATTGTCCATAATTCTAGAGGGTGACTTGAGATTGTCCATAATTCTAGAGGGTGCCTTGAGATTGTCCATAATTCTAGAGGGTGCCTTGAGATTGTCCATAATTCTAGAGGGTGCCTTGAGATTGTCCATAATTCTAGAGGGGGCCTTGAGATTGTTCACAATTATAGAGGGTGCCTTAAGATTGTCCTTAATTCTAGAGCGTGCCTTAAGATTGTCCATAATTCTAGAGGGTGCCTTGAGATTGTCCATAATTCTAGAGGGTGCCTTGAGATTGTCCATAATTCTAGAGGGTGCCTTGAGATTGTCCATAATTCTAGAGGTTGCCTTGAGATTGTCCATAATTCTAGAGGGCGCCTTGAGATTGTCCATAATTTTAGAGGGTGCCTTGAGATTGTCCATAATTCTAGAAGGTGCCTTGAGATTGTCCATAATTCTAGAAGGTGCCTTGAAATTGTTCATAATTCTAGAGGGTGCCTTAACTGAAAACAGGTTCAGAAACACTGACATAGAGCAAGGGAGGGTTTTAACCCCTGTCAGATATTTTTTTTTCACCATCTGTCTCATTTCAGGAAATTTCCCTTTACTTCCTGTCCCAAAGTTAAACAAATTAAGGGAATCCCTTGCGGACCCCCCAGGCCACCAGAACTAGTGTCCCAATTGGAAGATTTCCCCTCTATTACTTTTCTTGGGACAGCCCAAAGTCTGGAACTTTCTTTACTTTCATTTTCAATGACAATGGTAAACGGGAAACAATAGAGAGGGTGAATCTTCCCTAACAGGGGCACAGACAGCAATAAAAACCTGAAAAGTGTTCAAATTCCTTTCCACTCTATCAAAAAAAAAAGTGTTTTCTTCAGTTATACTTTTAAACTTTATGTTATGCCTTTTCTCTATAATAGTTTCCTGTCTGCAGTTAAGCAGCAAAGCCCATGTGGACTGTACATTGTCTGTCCTGTAGGGCTATAGACAGAATTTCTAAGAGGATTCCAGTTCTTTCAATTATTGAGGCTCAGCATCCCACATGTGCGTCACCTATGCAAATACAGTCTGTAACATCATCTTAAAAATTATGGGTAAAAATTGGGTAACACGTTGTGTTTTTCTGCATTAAAATTAATTAAAGTGTATTTTTTCACAAAGAAAAATTGCCTTTGAAAAGCTGCTGCGCAAATACCATGTGACATAAAAAATTGCAACAATCACCATTTTATTATTGGTTCTCTGCTAAAAAGAGGGGGTTCGAAGTAATTTTCTAGCAAAAAAATAAAAATTGTACATGCAAAAACAAAAAGTGCCAGAAAAGGCCTGGTCTGGTTGTTGCTAGTTACTAATAACTAATTCTGAACTTGGTCTCTTTATCTGTCAGTGTCATGTCTGCAGAGGACGCGCACTCACGCAGAAGAACGCCTGTTCAAGAGTCTATTCAGAGGGTATAATCGATGGTCCAGGCCAGTCCCAAATACCTCAGACGTCGTCATTGTCAAGTTTGGATTGTCCATTGCCCAGCTCATAGATGTGGTGAGTGCAATACTGATAAATCCTCTAAACCAATAGTCTCCAAACTGTAGCCCCGGATTGGGCCCTTTGCATGCTTTTATTTGGCCCTTGAGGCATCCCCCCGCACCTTCAGCAACAGTAGGGCATAGCCACTGACACCAGTGATTGGGCACTATTCCTCCCACTGACACCAATTATGGGGCAATATTCCTCCCATTATTACCATAGATGGAGCACTATTTCTCCCACTGATACCAATGATGGGACACTATTCCTCCCACTGACACCAATGGTGGGACACTATTCCTTCCACTGATACCAATGGTGGGACACTATTCCTTCCATTGATACCAATGATGGGGCACTTTTCTTCCCACTGATACCAATGATGGGGCACTATTCCTTCCACTGATACCAATGATGTGGCACTATTCCTCCCACTGATACCAATGATGGGGCACTATTCCTCCCACTGATACCAATGATGGGACACTATTCCTCCCACTGATACCAATGATGGGGCACTATTCCTTCCACTGACACCAATGATGGGGCACTATTCCTCCCACTGATACTAATGATGGGTCACTATTCCTTCCACTGATTCCAATGATGGAGCACTATTTCTCCCACTAATACCAATGATGGGGCACTATTCCTCCCACTGATACCAATGATGGGGCACCATTCATTCCACTGATACCAATGATGGGGCACTATTCCTCCCACTGATACCAATGATGGGGCACTGTTCCTCCCACTGACACCAATGATGGGGCACTATTCCTCCCACTGACACCAATGAGGGGGCACTATTCCTCCCACTGATACCAATGATGGGGCACTATTCCTCTCACTGATACCAATGATGGGGCACTATTCCTCCTACTGATACCAATGATGGGGCACTATTCCTCCCACTGATACCAATGATGGGGCACTATTCCTTCCACTGATACCAATGATGGGGCACTATGATGGGCGGAGGCCAGTCTGGAGGAGTGAGGGATCCTAGGCAGGATGTTATTGCATGCAGACCACCCTCGGTAACCTCTACATGTGACTTTAGATATACTTTTCTTTTAAATCTGTGGCTTTTATGAATAAAGTCCTTGGTGATCCTGCAATGAAGGGATTTATTCAAGCACTTCCTGTTATAGGGTGGCAATGCTCAACGCACATAACGTGGTCTGCAAAGCACCACTATAGAAAGGGTTGAATGGGTGCCATGTCTTCCCCTCTATAGAGGCCTAGAAAAACCTTTGGCCAGCGTTGGGTGTTACATAGTAGATACGATGTGTGCTGATGTCTTCATAGAATCGCGCCCCGCAACAGACACTGCTTCATAGTCACCATGGCAAATCCTTGAAAGGAACGATTCATTCTGAGTCAGTCCGGTGTACACAATTACCCAGCAATGTGGATTTATCCCGTAATCCCGCACATAATAAGGATTCAATTTTTTTTTTTCATATGTTATCAAGCAGTACGGAGGGAGAGGTGATAGAAAATGGATAAACAGCCATTGTGCGCCCAATACCGCCAATACACTTCCATAGTAACAGAATGTGAATAGCTAGAAGGCCATCGCTTTCTGCTTCTTGCGTCACGCCGTATCCCCATGCAGCAAACACCCTCAGTGGAATGGATTTTAGCCTTTCAGTGACATAAGATGGTTTCCTCATGTAATGCCGTGTTCAGAATTTCAGGGAAATTATTTGCTCTCAAAAAATTAACAAAGTTACTTTTTGTTTACTTTTACTTGTTTGTTTATTTTTTTTCTTTATTTAATTTTTTTATTTGTTTGTTTGTTTTTATTAATTTTTGTCTCACTTGAAACCATTTCTGGTATAAATCAGGACTCTACAGAGTGTTGTATACAATATAATTTTATAATCTGCCAATGAATATTAGGACATCAGGCATTACTCTTTTCTAAGCAGCCTTGCTCATGTATGTCATTTATTTCAAATACCCACAATGAATAAAAAAAAAGTTTTTCTTTGACATAAACTTTTTCAAATTCAATTATTATCATGGATCGTAATTTATTATAATTTTCATAATTACAATTATTTATTACACTTTATCATTAGTATTATTTTCAATACAATAAAACATATTTCTGCATTATTATTGTTGTTATCAATTATTATCAATAGTTACCTTGAAAGCATTTGTATCCATTTTTCAATTTTTAAGATAATTATTTTTGATTAATGAATAATATTTTTAATTATATATATTATTGTTATTATATAATTCATTAACATTTTGTACAAAATCTATAAAAATAAAATGATAAAATATTATTATTATTAGAGTTTACATAAGCGGCACAATAAATAATTATAAAAAAATCAAAGTTTAATTTTTTTTGCATATACTTTTTTGTTATCCAAGCAGGGCCCTCCTAAATCCTGTATAATTATTATTATCATTATTGTTATTATTATAGTTATAACTATAATGACAACAATATTATTATTATTAATAATAATAACAATAATAATAATAATATTAATAATGATAATAAAAATCATCATCATGGTCATTTTAATTATTATCAATAATGAATTACCTTGAAAGCAGTTTGAATCTAAACTTCACATTCTTAAGAGAATGATTTGTAAATATATATTATAGTTAAAAAAAAAAAAAAAAAATATATATATATATATATATATATATATATATATATATATATATATATATATATATATATATATATTTATTATAATATATTTTTTTACTATATAAAACATTAAAAAAAATACTAAAGATGTTTAAAATAATTTTAAATATATACAAATAAAATGAAAAAATATTTGTTAGCGTTTACATAGGGGGCACAAAAAATATATATAAAAAAAAAGGCAAAGTTTAATTGTTTAACATACTTTTTCTGTTATCGAAGCAGGGCCTTCCTAACCCTCTTGAAGCTTCATAAATCCTGTATAATAATAAAACAATAATAATAATCATCGTTTTAGTTATTTATATTATCAATAATGAATTACCTTAAAAGGAGTTTGTATCCAACCTTCACATTTTTAGGAAAATGATTTTTAAATGTATATTATTTTTATTTATATTATATATTTTTTTACTATATAAAACATGAAAAAAGGAAAAAAAAATAAATAAAATTCAAAAATTTTTTTTAAAGAAATATAAATATATAAATAATGAAATAAAAAAAATGTTAGAGTTTACAAAGGGGGCACAAAAAAGTCTTTAAAAAAAAAAAAAATCAAAGTTTAATTTCTTTTGCATATACTTTTTCTGTTATTATTATCATTTTTATTATCCTTATTATGAGTGATTATCATTAATTACCTTTAAAAGCAGTTTGTACACGACATTCACATTTTTAAGAGAATTACTTTTTTTTTTTTTTTTTTTTTTTTTAAACAGGGCTGCCAGGAGTCATACAAAATTAAAACGTAGGTGTATTTTCCCACCTGGGAGCCACAGGTACTGCCTAACACAATGGCTTTTTGAGGGTATACGTTGGTACTTGCATAAAAAAAAAAAAAAAAACGTGCTTACGTACGGACCTACAATCCTGGACGGAAGTATTGCAGTATATCTGTGTACTGCCGCTTATTTAAATAGGCAGCTGTATACAGCACCTGTGTCCCCCAGATGGGAAAATACTTCTGTATTTTATGTTGTGTGCATGAATTTTACGTTATTTTTATTTTTTATTTTGTTTAATTTATATTTTATGTATTTTTATTTGATATTTTATGCTACATATTTTATACTGTCTGCATGAGTCCTCAATTGTTTTATTTATTTATTTTATATTTGCACAGAGCACTAATCTCTATAATTCATCTTCTTTCCTATTGCTGTTAATATGAGTACATCACCTTACCCGCTAATTTCCATAGACATCTCACATAGTATATCTCAGTGGCTGTACATTAATGGAGACGTGCCTTTTTTTGCCTGTGCTGCAGATCTGTAAGTGCTGAATGCGTGAACAGGCAGTGATTAATATGAAATAAATCCTACACAGTTCAATACACGTGTAATCTATCAATTACTGGTGTGTATGGCATTCACCACGACTGTCATGTTCAGTAAAAGGAACAAAGGAGGATGAGGAATACGGAGTATTGGATATATGAAGGCTGATCTGCGTGACATTGCATTGCAATAATGTTGAGTAATCTCCATATTATTCCACCAATGCACTGATAGCAGTAAGTGACAATCAAATTCACACTATTTAGGAACATATCTTTATTGTTTTAATACTAGTTTTATTAGTTTCGTGACCTAGATCAGCGTTTCTCGAGGTACCCTGCAAAATCTTTAGGCACCCCAGTCTAAAATGTAAGAAAAAGTAAACCTGAGTCTAGGATGGTTGCACACACTTGGTGAAATCACATCAGAGGTTCCACACATCACATGCGAGGTTCCCCATATCACATCAGAGGTCACCCCAATTACAGCTGTCCCATCACAACAGAGATCACAACAGAGGTCCCCCATCACATCAGAGATCACAACAAAGGCCCCATTACATCAGAGATCTCAACAGAGGTCTCCCATCAAATGAGAGGTCCCCCACATCACATCAGAGGTCACCCCAATTACATCATTGGTCCTTCATTCACATCAGAGGTCCCCCATCACATCAGAGATCACAACAGAGGTCCCCCATATCACATCAGAGGTCACCCCAATTACAGCTGTCCCATCACATCAGAAATCACAACAGAGGTCCCCCATCACATCAGAGATCACAACAAAGGCCCCATTACATCAGAGATCTCAACAGAGGTCTCCCATCAAATGAGAGGTCCCCCACATCACATCAGAGGTCACCCCAATTACATCATTGGTCCTTCATTCACATCAGAGGTCCCCCATCACATCAGAGATCACAACATAGGTCCCCCATATCACATCAGAGGTCACCCCAATTACAGCTGTCCCATCACATCAGAAATCACAACAGAGGTCCCCCATCACATCAGAGATCACAACAAAGGCCCCATTACATCAGAGATCTCAACAGAGGCCCCCCATTAAATGAGAGGTCACCCCAATTACATCAGTGGTCCTTCCTTCACATCAGAGGTCCCCCATCACATCAGAGATCACAACAGAGGTCCCCCATCACATCAGAGATCACAACAGGGGCCCCATTACATCAGAGATCTCAACAGAGGTCCCCCATCAAATTAGAGGTCACCCCAATTACACCAGAGATCAGGGGCTCCCCCATCAAACGAGAGGTCCCCCACATCACATTAGAGGTCACCCCAATTACACCAGAGATCAGGGGCCCCATTACATCAGAGGTCACAACAGAGGTCCTCCATCACATCAGAGTTCCCCCATTACACCAGATATATCAACAGAGGTCCCCCATCACATCAGAGGTCCCCCATATCACATCATAGGTCACCCCAATTACATCAGTGGTCCTTCCTTCACATCAGAGGTCCCCCATCAAATCAGAGATCACAACAGTGGTCCCTCATCACATCAGGATCTCCCTTAATGCCAGTATTCCCCCATGACATCAGAGGTCCCCCATCACAATAGGATCTCCCTTCACATCAGTGTCCCCCCATCACATCAGAGGTCCCCCATCACATCAGAGTCTCCTTTCACATCAGGGTTGAAATTTAAGCTCCACACCACTGCTAAGAGGTCCAGATACAACGTCATTCTATTAAAGGTCATGGGTACAGTTCAAGAAATATCCATTATGTTTTAGGGGTCCAACATCACATCAGAGGTCCCCCACATCACATCAGAGATCACTTTACACTTTACAATTACAGCTTCCCCATCACATCAGTGATTACAACAGAGGCCCCATTACATCAGAGATCCCACATCACATCAGAGGTTTCCCACATCACATCAGAGGCCATCCCAATTACAGCTCCCCCATCACATCAAAGATCCCAACAGAGGTCCCCAATCACATCAGAGATCACAACAGGGGCCCCATTACATCAGAGATCTCAACAGAGGTCCCCCATCAAATGAGAGGTCCCCCACATCACATCAGAGGTCACCCTAATTACATCAGTGGTCCCTCCTTTACATCAGAGATCCCTCATCACATTAGAGATCACAACAAAGGTCCCCCATTACATCAGAGATACTGGTTTTGAAAAGTTGACATAGAAAGCATGACTGCAGATTGGTATTTTGGTAGAGACTTATAGCATATAATACGGATTTACAATGTGCACATGTCTACATAATACAGATATTTCCCGTAAGGTATAATGTCAAGCATAGCTCAACATTAATTTAGCAAATAATATCAAAATTGGAAGAGGTAATGACCAGGGGAAAGGGAAGAAAAACAACAAGGTAATATATTCCATCCAATAGAGTCCATTGCTTAGGACAATAACACAAGTCTTGTTAGAAACTGAAAGCTTTGCCTTGGGGTGTCAGAGCCACTCATCCCACTTGCAGTGGAGTGTTTTCAGAACATTCTGTGTAAAGGCTAGACACTATTGGCACTGACTATATCAATTACGTAAAAGAAGTTGGGTCATTAATGGGCCACTTCACACTATACATATGAGCAAATGTTCACATCTGTCGATATTGAGTTGCAAGCACACAGAGGAAACTGAGGTCAAATAAATTTGTAATGTCAAAGCCTTAGGCTTACTCAATTTGAGATCTGCTCAGAGATCATGGGTTGGTATTGTTGCTTTCAACTTAATTTTATGTTGGAGTTAACATGAGTTATTTCCCCCCGGGCCTGGATTTTACTTGGCTCATGGTAGCAGAGGATAAAAATAATATTTGTTGAGGGCTGCCATGCTGCCTGGATGAGCCAAAAGCTGAAGAATATAATTAGCTTGACATAGGTATACTGTTATGGTCAACAGGGCTAATTGGGCTAAAGGGGTGGTAAGACTAGCTGTTGGCCCCATCACATCAGAGTCCCTCAACCCAGTGCTATATTCCGGCCTAGGCCAACAAGGCCCAGGCCTAGGGTGGCACTTTGCAGGGGGCAGCAAAAAAGCTGCTCCCCCCTCCACATGAGAATCTATTGGCCACTGGTTGCTAGAGCCGCCTCTCTCACCCCACTCTCTCTCACCCCCCCCCTCTCTCTCTCTCTCTCTCTCTCTCACTCACCCCCCCCCCTCTCACTCCCCTCTCTCTCTCCCTCTCTCTCACCTCCCTCTCTCTCTCTAGCCCCCTCGCTCTCTCATCCCCCTCTCTCTCATCCCCTCTCTCATCCCTCTCTCTCTCTCATCCCCCCTTTCTCTTGCTCCCTCTCTCACCCCCCCCCCACCTCATCCCCCCTCTCTTTCATCCTCCCACTTTCTCACCCCCCTCTCTCCCCACTCTCTCTTTAATCCCCCTCTCTCTCATCCCTCCTCTCTCTCTCATTCCCCCTCTCTCTCTCTCTCATTCCCCCTCTCTCTCATCCCCCTCTCTCTATCGCTCATCCCCCTCTCTCTATCTCTCATCCCCCCTCTCTCTATCTCTCATCCCCCCTCTCTCTCTCTCATCCTCTCTCCCTCTCTCTCTCTCATCCTCTCCCCCTCTCTCTCTCTCTTTGATCCCCCCTCTCTCTCCCCCCTCTCTCTCACCCCCCTCTCTTTCACCCCCCCTCTCTCTCCATTCCTCACCCCCTCTCTCTCTCTCTCATCCCCTCTCACCCCCCCCCCCATGAGATCTCAGGGGTTAATGTAGTCCTTCAATTTTGGAGGGAGTCACATCCGTTAAAAAAGGAGTGGGGCAAATTTATATAGGAGGAGGAGGGAAGGCGCCCAATTTTATCCTTGCCTAGGGCAGCACAAAACCAAAATACACCACTGACATCACATCATACTTGACCCTATCACATCAGAATCCCCTGTTCACATCATAGTTGCCCCCAACACGTCAGAGTACCCCAGTCACCACATCATTGTTGCTCCCACCACGTCCAAGTCCCCTCATCACATCAGCAGCGTCCCTTCATCATCAGAAGCCTCAATCCTTCCCATCAGAGGCCCCCTATACATCAGAGTTTGCCTTGTATTAGGAGTGTATACATTTACTATTGTGTAGTATTGATTTCACAGACTCTCTAATGGCAATAAGAAAAAATGTTATGCTTGAAAATAAATTGTCAAGTTGGAAGTGAGTTTCTTGGACACAGATTATATTTCTAGGGTTTTTACGAGCGTCATCTCAATGGGCTTTATGTTTGAATGGGTTGTTCAGTCCTTTCCCATTAATTGACCAGACTTTAAGTACCATGTTTGTAACGGGGGTGAGTCAGTTGTGAAGTGGTTGAGTGTTTGTTCTAGATAGAATGAAAGGTCTAAATACCTCTTATGGTACTGTGACGTAAAGAAACCGGTGTTGCAGATGGGATCCAACATCCTCCTGATTGCAGAATGCCATAAACCACAGCGTGCGAGGTCATGGCATCTAGAAAAACTTGAGGATGAGAGTGGAAAATAACTAGTAACAAAACACATGAAGAACCAATGTAAAAAACATGAGAATCTTGGTTTGATTCCATAGACAGCATAACATCGCTGTGATGAATAAGAGGAAAGATGAGCAACTGTAGCATAATCACAGCACACTTCATATTCTCATATTTGTCGATACTGAGTTGTAAGCACAGGGAACTGAGGTCATCAAAACAATTTGTAATGCCTAAGTCATAGGCTCACTCAATTGGAGACCTGCTAGGAGATAATGGTTCCAACTTCATTCTATGTTGGAGATAACATGAGTATCTCCAATTAATGTTGGAAATAATATGAGTATCCCCATTTTGTCAAAAGCCAAAAGCCAGCTTTCATGTTGGAGACAACATGCGTATCCCCATTTTTGGTTCCCAGCAGTTTGACAGAATAGCCCCATCTCTATGGAACTTTTCCATTGTGTAATGTTTTGGAGAGTGGCAGACAGTGCTGTATCTTGGCATAGGCCAACAAGGCCCAGGCCTACGGCAGCACTTTGTAGGAAGGGCAGCAAAAAATTTGGACTTGTGTTTGCTGCCACTGATTATTTCACTTATTTGTATAATGACTCTGGACTTCTTATTTATTATACAAATAAGTGACATAATCCTATGATTACAATCATTGGCAGCAAACACAAGTCCAAATATCTTAAAAGAACTGATGGCGCTGCACTGATATGCTGCACTGATGGGCACTGATGGTCGCTAATATGCTGCACTGATGGGCACTAATATGCTGCTCTGATGGCCACTAATGAGTTGCCAATGGTGGGTACTGATAAACTGCACTGATGGGCATTAAGGAGGCTGCATTGATAAGGCAGCACTGATGAGGCTGCACTGATGGGCACGAGGTGGCACTGATAAGCTTCACTGATGGGGCTGCACTGATATGGTGCCCTGATGGGCACTGATATGTTGCACCGATGGGCACCAATAGGCTGCACTGATGGCCACTGATGAGGCGGCACTGATAAGCTGTACTGATATGATGCACTGATAGGCTGCACTGGAGGCCACTGATGGGGCTGTACTGATATTCTGCCCTGATGGGCAGTAATGAGGCTGCACTGATGGGCACTGATAGACTGGTTGTGGTCTGGTTTACAGATGAAAGGGCAGGTCATAAACAGGAAGGAGTGTGGCCTTTACAGGAAGGGGTGGGTCATATTTCAATTAGGGGGTGCACAAGTTTAGTCAATCCTGGGGCAGCACAAAACCTAAATACACCACTGGTGGCAGAAGTTGTTTCCTACATTAGTTATTGGCTAAGATAGTTGCTTGGGAAGGGCCAACATACGTCATTCCAGAATATGGATCTTGCTGTTTGAGCTGCTCCTTTAAAGGGTAAGGTGGATATATGTAATACGTCTCTATCAGGGAGATGTAGAGGTTTAGGCAATCAACGTGTCCTATCTAAATCCACCTCATAGGGAGAAGTTGAAGGCAGTAGAGTAGTGATCATTTGTTGAAGATATATGACTTTTTGGAGATCCTTCATTATTATGAGAGTCCACAAGGTCATTGTAGGCTTCATAATTCTCCCTCATTTTATTTTCAACCCTGTTACCCAAGTCCTACAGTTATGCTTTTAAATGATTCCATATAGAAATCATATCTTCATGAAGTGAGCTCTGCGCTGATAGCAACATGTCTTTTAGGGTTGTGTCATAGATGTGTTAGTCATTGGTAGGAAACTCACACATTGGTTCAACCAGTCCTTCAGCGTCTTCTAATTATCTTCCCCTACCCCCAGGGCCTGGAGCCTCTGCTGAGCTCCTGGGCCTGGATTTTGCTGGGCTCATGGTAGCATAGGTGAGGGCTGAGATTTGTTGAGGACTGCCATGCTGAATGGATGAGCCAGAAGCTGAAGAATAGCTTTCCTGTGGCAAAGCATGAGCAAAACACGATTCTAAAGCCCCGTACACACGTGCAGATTGTCGGCCGAAAAGATTCGGCTGCCGAACGATTGGCCGATTTTCGGCTTGTTAGTATGATGCTTCCGACAGCCGACAGCGCACTTTCGGCCGAACAGAATCTGTCGTGCAAGCATTAAAATTTTTGTTGGCCAACACCAGAACGGCCGATTGTTCACCAGTCAGTACAGATTTCGGCCGACAGACAGCAGATTTGCAAGACTGGGCATGCTCAGAAAAGAAAAAAGACAAGGAAAGTTAACCATCACATGACATCACTTCTGCAGTCGGCTGTTGTTGGCCGACAAAATTAGTGTGCAGTCTTTTGCAGTTTTCAACAGACACGACAGCCCTGGACAAAAGACGGCCGATCATTCGGCTGACAATCTGCACGTGTGTACGGGGCTTAAGACTGTATGGTGTCTCTACAGCTTGGAAAAAAATGGTGAGCTTTTGCTGCCCATACCTCCCTTTTCTTTTCCTTGTGGTTACAGTGGGGTCTGAGGATTTTGGAGGGTGGACAGGTTAGGGATCCCTCTCTGTGCTACTTCTATGCCTTGGATTGGTGCTGTTAGAGGAGCTCCCCTAAGATGAGGCCATCCACTTCCACTTCTGTCCACATCCCCATCAGTGAGTTTAATTTTGAGTTTCTATCGTAATATTGACCAAAAAGTAATTTACTAAGTTTTCACATTTTTACTGGCTTGTCCCATTGTTTTTGTTTATTGTTTTTATATAGACAGATATGTCTATAGGGGGGGCTGTATAGCAGGGGATATACAGTTATCCTTATGTAAACCCTAACTGAATTACATTCAGTTTGCTAAAGCCTGATGTATCAAAAACAATTAACTTTTTTCAAATAAATACTTTTTTGCTATTTCTTAGTGCTTCTGATGCTTTGCAGCCTTTTTGCAGCCACTTCCTGCCTCCATGCACTCCAGCGATGGCTGCATGGCATTTCTCAGGGTGGGTTTCCTGATGGTGACCACCGTGGACAATTTCTGTGTAATGAGTGTTACAATGGGCACCTATAGTCTCCTTTAGAAAACTGTGTGACATGAGGACAAAATTTAATTGGCTGTAACGCACCTCAACGTCTGAAAATTTCACGCCTGCTGCATTTTTTTCAATGCACACTGAAGAGAAAGTGTGAGAAATAACCCCCAGAATAAGTTCCAGTGGGTGCAATAATAACCCCCAACATTGGTGTCAGTGGACACAGTAATAACCCCCAACATTGGTGTCAGTGGACACAGTAATAACCCCCAACATTGGTGTCAGTGGGCACAATAATAACTCACAGAATTGGTGTCAGCTGACACAATAATAACCCACAGAATTGGTGTCAGCTGACACAATAATAACCCACAGAATTGGTGTCAGTGGACACAATAAAAAATTCCAGCATTGGTGTCAATGGACACAATAATAACCCACAGAGCTGGTGTCCGTGACTGCAATAAACCCAAGCATTTTGTCATTGGATGCAATAATAACCCCTAGCATTGGTGTGAGCGGACAAAACAATAACCCCCAACATTGGTGTCAGTGCACGCAATAATAACATCTAGCATTGATGTCAGTGGATGCAAAAAAAAAACCCAACATTGGTGTCAATGGACACAATAATAACCCCCAACATTGGTGTCAGTGGACACAAAAATAACCTGCAGAATTGGTGTCAGTGGACACAATAAAAACTCCAACATTGGTTTCAATGGACTCAATAACAACACCCATCATTAGTGTTCCGTGGATGCAATAATAACTCACACCATTGGTACCAGTGACCGCAAAAATAACCCCTAACATTGGTGTCAGTGGACACAATAATAACCCACAGAATTGGTGACCGTGACTGCAATAAACCCAAGCATTGTGTCAGTGGACACAATAATAACCCCCAACATTGGTGTCAGTGGACACAAAAATAACCCACAGAATTGGTGTCAGTGGACACAATAAAAACTCCAACATTGATGTCAATGGACTCAATAACAACACCCATCATTAGTGTCTGAGGATGCAATAATAACTCACACCACTGATACCAGTGACTGCTAAAATAACCCTCTACATTGGTGTAAGTGACAGTATTATAACTTTTCCCCACTCTATCCAAAACTGTTATTAGCAAATATGGAAGGGTCAAATTTCCATCACTGAAGTTTGTAGGTGCACATCAAAGGGGTAAGCAAAATTGAGAGCTTTTGTTTCCCAAATGGTGGTGAAAACCTGGAGATTTTTCATCATTTCATTTCAGAAAAATATCACCAGTTCGGCAAAATGCATTGGAATCAAGGGCGTGATATTAGGGTGGTTTTTGGTCATTTGTAAAGGGTGTCAGTCCTTTACAGGACAGTCCTTTTTAATATCCAGACACTATTGTGACAAAAACAGTCCTTCATTAGCCTCACTTTTTTTTTTTTTATCCCAGCCTCCTCAACTGTGGAAAAGGTCTGTTACAGAGGGATTTCAGAAAAACAAAGACTTTTATAGTAATACTACTGACAGAATGTATCATATGTTCGCATAGTATGTATCATACTATATGTATCATTTGTTCCCATAGATTTGGATGGGTGTAGAGATGCGCTCAGTATTGAAGGTGGTAACACTTGAGGTTGTTATTATACATGTTTGTTGAAATTCACAGTTCACAGGTGATGCGTAAAGCCAACTCATTTCGGAAGAAGTGCCTCCCCCCTTTCATCAGGGCTGTGATCAGGACTGACCTGGAACTCAACTATGATAAAAGCCCTTTAGGTCCTGTCTAATTATGGAGAACCCCCATCATCACAGTCCTGATGAAGGGGGAGGCAATTTCCTGAAACGTGTTAGCTTTACTCATCAGTCATCACCTGTGAACTTTGGATTTCAATAAAAATGCATATTAAAAATCCAAGTGTGACTACCTTCCATACCAATAAGAGCTGTGAGGGTGGGGGTTCTCCATCATTTGTCAGGACCTAAAGGGTTTCTATCAAAGTTGACCTCTTGTTCCAGGTCAGGCCTGATAACACCCACCATCACAATCCTGATGAAGGGGCTGTGATGGTGGGGGTCCTCCATCATTTGACAGGACCTAAAGGGTTTCTATCATAGTTGGCCTCAAGTTCCAGGTCACAGGATGATCACACCCACCATCCCAGCCCTGATGAAGGGGAAGGCACTTCCCCTGAAACACATTGGCTTTACTCCTCAAATGTAAACTGTGAATTTAAATAAAAATGTATGATAAAAATTAAGTGTGACTACCTTCCATTCCAATAAGGGCTGTGATGGCGGGGGTTCTCCATCATTTGAAAGGACTTAAAGGGTTTCTATCGTTGTTGAACTCTGGTTCCAGGTCAGTCCCGATCACACCCACATCACAGCCCTCATGAAGGGGGAGGCACTTCCCTTGAAACGCGTTGGCTTTACTCATCACCTGTGAAATGTACGTTTTCATAAACATTTGTAATACTAACTTCAAGTGCGAATACCTTCTATACTGAGCACAACTCTACACCCATCTGAAACTATTTTGCGGATCATCTTTCCATCGCTACCATAGAGCCAGCAGCCAGGACCCTAACAAGGCTAACCCATATTTAACTGTCATTGTCCACATACCTTCTTGAAGGACAACACATCCCAGATTACCTCTAGGGACACCATACCGCACACTGATTCAGCGCTGTCACATATGCGATGTAGCACCCTCCTAATATAGGATGCTAGGTAAGTTTGGTTTTTGGCTCCTCTGTAGTCATTGGAGCGGCTATTGATTTCTTGGACTGTTCTAGTTTTGACAGGCTGCAGGTTTAGTTGTTTCCCCCTGCATTCTGGAGGCTCCAAGAACATAGAGCCTAAGCTAGGAAAGTCACATAGGCAGCCTGAATATTGATTGTGCTTTAGCTGATTCCTAGGGAAGTATGCCCAGTAGGTGGTTGGAGGAGAACATAAATAGTCTGGGGTCTGCCCCTTTGAAGAAGTTCTGCTGAAGTCTGCTTGTCAGGATTCAGCAGCAGCTAGGAAGACCAGACACATGTAGCTACACATTGAACGTGGGAACAAACAATATAGATATACTTAAAGTGAGATTTATTTACAATGAAACACACAAACAAGAATACACAGCAAACAATGAACATAAGAATCTCCAGAAAACAAGAACCAACCCCAAAGACAAAAATAACTAATAAACCTAACAACTAACTATATACAAATATATACAATAAAAGAGACAAGGGTGACAGGGAATACAGGCATGCAAGGAAGAGGAAAGGAAGGGAAACAAGACTGGGTACAAGAGCAAGGAAGCAGGGTAGGGTGTAGGATAGATCAGGATATCTATCAGGCTCACCGGAACAAGGCTTTGGCAACAAGGAGGCCATCAAAATAGTGACACAATGGGGGAAAGTGAGGAGTAGCCTTAAATAGCCACCTAGCAGCTGAACACAGGTACAACTGATCATTACAGCCTGTTGGCTTCTGGAAGACACCTGCTGCTGAACGCTGGAACTGCAGCAATCAGCCCAGAGCAGCACAGTGCCACCGGCAGGTGAACTTAATCCTAACACTGCTGATGGTCATGGAGGTCCCAGCTATAGCAGAGCTGGGCGGGATCTATTTCTAATTCCTTCTATAGCTAAGGATTTGGGTCTGGAGGACCCATTGAAGAGTGCCTAGTGGGAGCTGGGAGGTGTGCAGCTGCTATGGGAAATTGTGAGTACTGATCCAAGCTCAAGAACCTAGTGACCGTGTGCTGTTCTGCTTTTGGGGGCCCCACAATAGCTTTTACTCTGAGACTGCTCCTACAGGGTCTTAATTCCGGTTTTCCCATTGGTTACTGGGTTAGAGACTGCTCGGGAATGTTGCACCTAGTGAAGTGTGTCCTCCTGTTACCAGTCAGTATTTTTGGAGTATCCCGTACCACCCCAACCCTTCTCCTGTTTCAAGTTCTGCAAGCAATAAATCATAAGAGTGACATCCCCTAGACAAGTGATGGCGAACCTTGGCACTCCAGATGTTTTGGAACTACATTTCCCATGATGCTCAACTACACTGCAGAGTGCATGAGCATCATGGGTAATATAGTTCCAAAACATCTGGAGTACCAAGGTTCGCCATCACTTCCCTAGACTGTTTAATGGAACCAGCGAAAATGGACTATTGCTTGTGTGAATGGTGGCCTTTGCACTGTTTTACATACAAACAAGAAAAATTGGCCCGCGGGACTTTGTGTGAGGTGTGCTTGGAGGCTGGAGAGGAATTAAGTACACAATTAGTAAAAGCAATATTTGTTTTATTGCAAAGTATGCACAGGTTGTAAAAATACAAATACATAACATGTGCTCCATGGCACATGACGTAGCTCAAAGGCTATAGATACAATATTGTACAACACAGGCAAAATTCAATCATATATTGGAAAACATCTTGATGTAACCACTCAATTACAGATAAGACATATATTAGGGTGGAAGACACCCACTGTGCCCATTTAATGATCTGGCTCCCTCTCTGGCTGGACAATCACATCTTGGTGCCCCTCCATTTTCTTATAGGTTTATCTAAACCATTTCCCTTATATGCCATATGCAACCATCTATTGAGATTTTACTCTGTTACGGTTATTACATCCAATGTCTTTGCTTTATGTTGATTCCCTGTGTGCTGGATGTTGCTAGTTCTAGTCCCGGGAGCTGCGATGTACGAATTGGGAGGCTCCATCTCCCTTGCTGTCCCCGCTCCTCCCCTTCCATGGGAGGAGCGGGTCCACCTGTACATCGGCGTCATGCCGCACCCCCAGCTTGGTGCATCAGTGTTGTCACTGACGTCACCGCGCTGTGTGCGTGCCTACACATCTACGGGTCGGAGAGGTCCGCCCCCAGCACTCCTCTCCTCCACGAGATCACAGACGCTGCTAGTCTGATTGATCTCTGCACACCCGCTGCATGACGCTAGGGTCCCACCTGTGCTCCTAGTCTCGGGTCCAAATGGTAGGTCAGTTGCCTTGTTTTCACTATCTTGTCCGCACTACTTTCTCCTTGCATCCACTTTTCTCAGGGCGGCTTTTCTATACCCTCCACTCACGATCTCATCTCTCCCTCACCCCACCTCGGCACTTACCTGACACACTGTCACCCACCTTTTCTTTCTTTTCCATTATGTCTTCTCTTTTCTTGTTCACTCTTGGTTATCTTGGCAGCACTATTCCTTTTTACACCGGCCCTCTCCATCTCATACACATTTGTTTAGCAATTTATCGGTTGCAATTTGCTACCGTCTCACTACTATTTATACTTTTACATATGACAGATGGAAAGATGCTTTTGTTATTTGCACATTCATTACTCACCCACCATGGACCCCTTACATTGGCTGTCACCACATTGGGACCCTTCAGCTCCCGGGCCAGACACGCACACCGCTGCAACACAGGAGTCCATTTTCTCCACTCAAGTCCCATTGAGTTGTGAGTATTCCATACTCCGTCAAGTTTTCACTACTTGATTGAATTTTGCAATTAAAACTACAATGCTATGGCATATTTTAACAACAGTGTTCTTTTATAGATATACTTCGAATTATTGATCTCTGAGGAAGGGAGATGTTACTCCCGAAACGCGTCAGTCCACGATGATATATACTATTTTTACTGTTATGTCAACTCAGCACATTATTTATGTCTTATCTGTAATTGAGTGGTTACATCAAGATGTTTTCCAATATATGATTGAATTTTGCCTGTGTTGTACAATATTGTATCTATAGCCTTTGAGCTACGTCATGTGCCATGGAGCACATGTTATGTATTTGTATTTTTACAACCTGTGCATACTTTGCAATAAAACAAATATTGCTTTTACTAATTGTGTACTTAATTCCTCTCCAGCCTCCAAGCACACCTCACACAAAGTCCCGCGGGCCAATTTTTCTTGTTTGTATGTATAATTTGGGATGGAGGAGTGTTTTGGTGGGAACCAGATCATTACCCTTTTGTTGAATTTGCACTGTTTTAGGAAAGAATCGGTTAAATTGAGAGGCTTGCATGGCGGTAGCGATACAGCACAATGGATTTTTTTTTATTCCCATTGAAATTTAGGTGACTATTTATAAAAACTTGCTGTCCTGAAAAATCCCCGTAATGTGTCTAATATGTTTATTTCCTATGATCATCAGTGCCATCTAGTGGCTATACTGTGGAACTTCTTTTAAATACCCCAATCAGGAAAATACTGCTTTTTGGCCGCTATAAGGAACTGAAAATAATATGAAAAATCATATTAGACATATTACAGTATTTTTTTCATGGCAGCTGTGCAAATGCTTAAGGGAATCACGCTTTTTTTTTTTTTTTAAATAGACCCTTAAAGTGTAGCAACTCACTATAAAGACAGTTAAACCCCTTCAATTATGAAATGTATTATGTTATTTAACAGGCAGCCTGTTCATGCTGTCCTTTTTTATTGATCAAATGCAGAACACTAATTTTACAAAATCACTGTACAGGATATTAAATTATTATTTTTTTCCTCCTCCACCGATGGATAAATCCATCGTCCACCGAATGCCTGCTCACGTTGTCTCATCCTGCCAATTACAGCTTTGGTAATGGACACTTGTTACATTGTAACAAAAGAATCCAGAGTCCCAGAGTTCCGCTGTTGCTAGGTTACCATCCTCTTTACAACTGCCACTCTCTGATCTGCCTACTGCTGCAAGGAAAGTAACTTCCTCCCAATGATCCACACACATTAAGAAAAGTAATAAATAATGACCGGGTATTAATATTACCTCCTCAGCTCAGCACACGCTTGGCTGGACCCCGAGTACAAATCAACAGATATAATAAATTATTTCAAGCCGCCTTTTCCATCTTTTCATTTTACAGCTATAAATATTAATAAGTTTCCCCCCTGGCTGCCTTAAGGATTTTGTTATTTATTGATGTTGCTGGGCGCACCCAGCGGGGTAATGAGATATTTGGTTGGGGATCCTCAATTTGTAGATAAGTCATTCTTTTTTTTTTTTTCTTTTCTGTCTGCCTGGCTCAAGTCATTAAATGGGATTCCTATTTTTTTTCCCATCACCCTCTTCCTCCTCACTGTAAATAAAAAAAAAAGCTTTCAACGCATTGGAATTGGCAAAAAATAAATAAAAAGAAGAAAAATTCAGATCTCACAAAGCCCGGCTCCAAGTACAATTACCAGGTTGCCTCAAACATAAATAAGGCTGGGGTCTGGCGGACAGAGAGCGGGCCGTCTGACGAGGACGATAAGGCAGCGGTGGTACGAGGAGAGGCGTGAGATGTTCGGGGAACGTGCTGTGCTCATGCTGAGTCCGGCCTGATTATCGCTGATTTCAATTCAGATATATTTCTTTGCTCCTAGATTCATATTTATTTTCAGATGACTAATGTATTTTTTTTTTATTTTTCTCAATTTCTTTTTTATTTTTTTAATTTCTTTTTTTTTTTATGCTTTTTATTTATTTTCAGATTTAATTTTGTTAAATGTTTTTTTATTCGATTTCAGGATGAAAAAAATCAAATGATGACAACTAATGTGTGGCTAAAACAGGTAGGCCAAATAAAATGATAAATTATAAAATTATAATTTGTATTCTTTATATTTTTTTCTTTATATTTTTTATTTTATATGTATATATGTGTGTGTATATAGATATATATATATATATATATATATATATATATATATATATATATATACAGTGGGGAAAATAATTATTTGATACCCTGCAGATTTTTGCAATTTTCACTCTTTTATGAAGAAATGAAGGGTCTATAATTAGGTATTCATAGGTGTATTTTAGCTGATAGAGACAGAATATCAAGCAAAAATCCAGAAAAAAGCACATGATACAAATTTTATAAATTGAGTTGCAGTTCAGTGAGTAAAATAAGTATTTGATCCCCTACCAACCACTAATAATTCCCACAGACTGGCTACAGCATGTGCTCACGTGGTACACAGATGTGGTACCTGAGGTGCTCCTAAGAACAACTAGGTATGTGTACAAAAAACACCTCTCCACAGAATCTCTTCCACTAAAACCCACCATCATGGGCAAGACCAAAGAACTGTCAAAGAACGTCAGGGACAAGATTGTAGAGCTGCACAAGGCTGGAATGGGCTAAAATCAAGGCCATCAGCAAGAAGCTTGGTATGAAGGAGACAACTTTTGGAGCAAATATTCGCAAATGATAGAAATACAATATAACCATTAATCGCCCTCGGTCTGGAGCTCCATGCAAGATTTTGCCTCCTGGGGTAAGGATGATCATAAAAAAAGTGAGGGATCAGCCCAAAACTACAGGGGAGGAGCTTTTGAATGATCTCAAGGCATGTGGGACCACAGTCGCCAAGCAAACCATTGATAACACAATACGCTGCCACAAATTTAAATCCTGCAGCGCCCACAAGGTCCCCCTCCTCAAGAAGGCACATGTACAGGCCCATCTGAAGTTTGCCAATGAACATCTAAATGATTCAGAGAAGGATTGAGAGACCAAAATTGAGCTCTTTGGCATTAACTCGACTCACTGTGTTTGGAGGAAGAAAAATGCTGATTATGACCCTAAGAACACCATCCCTACAGTCAAGCACAGAGGTGGAAACATTATACTCTGGGGCTGTTTCCCTGCCAAGGTACAGGCTGACTTTGCCGCATTGAGGGGCCAATGGACGGGGCCATGTATTGTAAATCTTGGATGAGAACCTTCTTCCCTCAGCCAAAACACTAAAGATGGGTCATGGATGGGTCTTCCAGCATGACAATGACCCAAAACATACCACCAAGGCAACAAAGGAGTGGCTCAAAAAGAAGCACATTACCACTTTACCACCTGAGGATTTTGCTGTCTTATGTCCAGGCCACTTTTTGCGATTTGGCGCTGTGCGAATTTAACTGACAATTGCGCGGTCGTGCAAAGCCGTACCAAAACAAAATTTACGTCCTTTTTTTTCCCACAAACAGAGCTTTCTTTTGGTGGTATTTGATCACCTGTGCGATTTTTACTTTTTGTGCTATAAACAAAATAAAAGCGTTTATTTTGAAAAAATAACAATATTTTTAAACATTTTTTATATGAAATTCCCCCCAAAAAAATGTAAAAATCAAAATTTTTTTACATTTTTGGCCAATTTGTTTTCTGCTACCTATGTTTGGTAAAAAAAAAATCACAATAAGCGTATTTTGATTGGTTTGCGCAAAAGTTATTGCGTTTACTAAGGGAAAGATTTTGGTGTTTTTTTTTTTTAACGAGTAATGGCGGCGATCTGCAATTTTTTTTTTTTTTTTTTTGCGGGACTGCGACATTGCGGCGGACAGATTGGACCCTTGACTGACATTTTTGACGCTTTTGGGGGTACCAGTGACATTACTACAGTAATCAGTGCTATAAATATGCACTGTTACTGTAAAAATTACACTGGCAAGGAAGGGGTTAATTTTATTGGAGCGGGAGGGGTTAATGTATGCCTGGTGATTACTAACGTGTGTGGGGGGAGGTGACTGAGTGACACAGGGACAGATCGCATGTTCAGCTATGCTGAACCCTGCAATCTGACCCTGCCTGTCACTTAGGAGATCCGCTCGCTCTGTTTACACAAGCGGGCGGATCTCGAAACTCGATTCCCCGACGATCGGGGAAGAGCAGCGGCGATCGCCGCCGCTCCTCCCCTGGCCCGACTCCCGCTGTGACTGAAAACAGCGGGAGCACGCCTCCGGCGGCGCGCGAGTGCCGCCTACAGGGGGAGGAGTCCAGCGACGTAGGTTTACGTCGCTGGACGGAATCGAGCCACTTTGCCGCAGTACATTCCCAGTGACTGGTCGGCAAGTGGTTAAGGTCATGGAGTGGTCTAGCCAGTCTCCAGACCTTAATCCTATGGAAAATGTATGGAGGGAGCTAAAATTTAGAGTTGCCAAGGGACAGCCAAGAACCCTCAAGGATTTAGAGAAGATCTGTAAAAAAGAGTGGACCAAAATCCCTCCTGAGATGTGTGCAAACCTGGTAACCAACTACAAGAAACATCTTACCTCTGTGTTTGCCAACAAGGGTTTCTCTACCAAGTACTAAGTCATGTTTTGCTTGGGGATCCAATACTTATTTTACTCACTGAAATGCAACTCAATTTAAAAAAAACATTTGTATCGTGTTTTTTTTCTGGATTTTTGGTTGATATTCTGTCGCTATAATTTAAAATACACCTATGAAAACAACTATAGACCCTTCATTTCTTTGTAAGTGGGCAAACTTACAAAATCTACAGGGAAACATAGATTACATATTACATAGTTACATAGTTGTTAAGGTTGAATAAAGACACCAGGCCATCCAGTTCAACCTGTGGATGTGTGTATTATGTCTCTACCAATTCCCATATCCCTGTGCATTGTGTTCAGTAAGATGCCCATCTAAGATTTTTTTTAAATTAGTGACATTACACATTGAAGCAACCAATTGTGGAATTGATTTCACATCCTTACAGCTCTAACATTGAAAAACCCCTTATGCAGTATAGGGTTTAACTGCTTCTCGTCCAACTTTATTGAGTGGCGTTCCTCATAACTTAGGTCCTCAAGTCCCCTTATTAGCTTTGCTTTGGCGAATTCGAGATACACTACATCCATAGACCTTTCTTTATCCCGATTACAGCCTTTTTCATAAATCCATGCTGGTTACTACTAAAAATACTATTGTTTTCTTCAAATTCCTGGTTATGGTCCCTTATCATCCTCTTCAATAGTTTACAATCTATTGATGTAAGGCTGACTGGTCTGTAGTTTCCAGATATGTATATTGGCCCATTCTTGAATATTGGTACTAGAATAGCTTTACGCCAATCCGCTGGTATCATTCCATTCAGTAAGCTTTCCTTAAGATTAGGAATAAAAGGTCTAGCAATGACCTAGCTAAATTTATTGAGGACCCTTGGGTGCAAGCCATCTGGTCCTGGTGATTTCTTAACATTAAGTTTTTCTAGTTTTTTTTAGAACACTGGCTTCTGTTAGCTACAAGGTCACACTCCCTGCTGTATTGCTAACAATACTGCTTCTTCTCCACCTTCATCGAGCGGCCTTTTGTCATCTTAAATGATCTGAGACTGAATAGTTTCCTCCCTATGCTAGAATACCAATTAAGATATGTGTATATCGCTATCATATCACATCTTAAGTGTCTTTTCTCCAGGGAGAATACATTTAATAATTGTAAAGGTTCCTCATAACTGAGCTCCTCCAGCCCTTTTACTAGTTTTGTTGCGCTTCTTTGGACTCTTTCCAGTTCCAGCACATCTCTTCTAAAAGACTGGAGACCAGAACTGGATGGCATTATCAAGTTGTGGCCAAACCAGAATTTTGTAAAGTGGTAGAATTATAGTTTTTTCTCTTAAGTAAATCCCATTTGAAATGCATGCTAATATTCTACTGGCTTTGCTTGCAGCAGCTTGGCATTGAATGCTATTGCTGAGCCTGTTATTTACTAGGACCCCCAGATCCTTTTCCATCCTGGATTCCCCTAGAGCAGGGGTGGGGAACCTTTTTTCTACCAAGGGCCATTTGGATTTTTGTAACATCATTCGGTGGCCGTACAAAATGTATGCATAAATGTAATAGGCATTGCTTTGCGGCAAAAAACGCTGTAAAAAATTGCGTGACTTTGAGGTCACAAAAGCGTGAAAGGGGCCTTCAGTAATCAAGGTATAGTGTGCCCCCTTTCAGTGCAGACTGACCACAGCGTGCCCCCCTTTCAATGCAGACTGACCACAGCGTGCCCCCCTTTCAATGCAGAGTGACCACAGCATGCACCCTTTCAATGCAGAGAGACCACAACGTGCCCCCTTTCAATGCAGACTGACCACAGCGTGCCCCCCCTTTCAATGCAGACTGACCACAGCGTGCCCCCCTTTCAATGCAGACTGACCACAGCGTGCCCCCCTTTCAATGCAGACTGACCACAGCATGCCCCCTTTCAATGCAGAGTGCCCACAGCGTGCCCCCTTTCATTGCGGAGTGCCCACAGCGTGCCCCCTTTCATTGCAGAGTGCCCACAGCGTGCCCCCTTTCATTGCGGAGTGCCCACAGCGTGCCCCCTTTCATTGCAGAGTGCCCACAGCGTGCCCCCTTTCATTGCGGAGTGCCCACAGCGTGCCCCCTTTCATTGCGGAGTGCCCACAGCGTGCCCCCTTTCATTGCGGAGTGCCCACATGCCCACAGCGTGCCCCCTTTCATTGCGGAGTGCCCACAGCGTGCCCCCTTTCATTGCAGAGTGCCCACAGCGTGCCCCCTTTCATTGCAGAGTGCCCACAGCGTGCCCCCTTTCATTGCAGAGTGCCCACAGCGTGCCCCCTTTCAATGGGGAGTGCCCACAGCGTGCCCCCTTTCATTGCAGAGTGCCCACAGCGTGCCCCCTTTCATTGGGGAGTGCCCACAGCGTGCCCCCTTTCATTGGGGAGTGCCCACAGCGTGCCCCCTTTCAATAGGGAGTGCCCACAGCGTGCCCCCTTTCATTGCGGAGTGCCCACAGCGTGCCCCCTTTCAATGGGGAGTGCCCACAGCGTGCCCCCTTTCATTGCAGAGTGCCCACAGCGTGCCCCCTTTCATTGCGGAGTGCCCACAGCGTGCCCCCTTTCATTGCGGAGTGCCCACAGCGTGCCCCCTTTCATTGCAGAGTGCCCACAGCGTGCCCCCTTTCATTGCAGAGTGCCCACAGCGTGCCCCCTTTCAATGGGGAGTGCCCACAGCGTGCCCCCTTTCATTGCAGAGTGCCCACAGCGTGCCCCCTTTCATTGGGGAGTGCCCACAGCGTGCCCCCTTTCATTGGGGAGTGCCCACAGCGTGCCCCCTTTCAATGGGGAGTGCCCACAGCGTGCCCCCTTTCATTGCGGAGTGCCCACAGCGTGCCCCCTTTCAATGGGGAGTGCCCACAGCGTGCCCCCTTTCATTGCAGAGTGCCCACAGCGTGCCCCCTTTCAGTGCGGAGTGCCCACAGCGTGCCCCCTTTCAGTGCGGAGTGCCCACAGCGTGCCCCCTTTCAGTGCGGAGTGCCCACAGCGTGCCCCCTTTCAATGGGGAGTGCCCACAGCGTGCCCCCTTTCAATGGGGAGTGCCCACAGCGTGCCCCCTTTCAGTGCGGAGTGCCCACAGCGTGCCCCCTTTCAGTGCGGAGTGCCCACAGCCTGAACAGCGTACCAAGCCCCAGTGCACTTCACTTACCTGTTTTAGCGGCGGCTTCCTCTTCAGTCCCCGCGTCTCTTCGAGTCCTCCCGTGTCCCGCCTCCTCCTCGGCCAATGGCATTGGCCGAGGAGGAGGAGGATCTGTGAGACAGTAGCGAATTTTCATTCGCTATTGTCACACAAATGGGCGGGCTCGAGGCGCACTGCTCTGTGTCTCGGGTCCAGCCTTTTCAGAGATTCACAGTGTCAGAACGGAGCCATCGGCTCCTTCTGACACAGCGGCACGGGGGGCCGGACAGAACGATCGTGCGGGCCGCATGCGGCCCGCGGGCCGGAGGTTCCCCACCCCTGCCCTAGAGGTTATCCCCCTAATGCGTAACTTGCATTCATATTTTTAGCCCCCAAATGCATTACTTTACATTTCTCTACATTGAACCTCATTTGCCATGTGTTTGTCCATCCCCTCTATTTTATTGAGGTTTTCCTGTAGAGTTGCTATATCCTGTTGTAGAGTTATTGTCCTGCTTAGCTTTGTATCATCAGCAAACACTGAGATTGGACTATTTACACCAACCTCTATATCGTTTATGAACAAGTTAAACAGGATTGGTCCCCGGACAGAGCCCTTGGGTACCCCACTTATAACTGCTAACCATTCAGGAAATGCGCTATTTATCACCACCCTCTGGACGCGCTCTGTAATCAGTTTTCTATCCAGGTACATACACTTTCATCAATGAAAACAGATTTCAATTTGTGGATTAGGTGCATATAGGGCAGCGTTTCTCAACCGGTGTGCTGTGGCACCCTGGTGTGCCGTGAAGAGGCCCCAGGTGTACTGTGGCAATATGACCCCAACTTAGGCAGCTATCTGCCATAAAACTACTGTTGGCCACTCCATTAAGACTTGTTACAGCGGTACCCGTCCGCTATCTAAAGCTCACTTCCTGCTGCCACAACCACTCAGAAAGCTGTGCGGGCCTCCCAACCGTGTCTTGCGAACCGATGACGTCATCGGTTGCTAAGGGCGGGTCGGGCGTACGCACGACTTTCTGAGATGCGCAAGCCGTGGTTCCTGGGAGACGCTGGCTGGCGTGCTTTTCCCTGAGGGGAGGTGAAGCAGAGGGGAGTGAGAGGAGGAAGAACAGGGAGGAGACTCTTCAGTGGCTGCATATGAGCTCCTCTGAGCTTTGTGAGGTACAGCAATGGTAGCTGTAATTTACTAGCATGTATTTGTAAAAGGTTTCATTGCAGGCATGGTGATTGCTTTTTTTTATGTAATATAAATATACATAAGATATGTGAGTTATTATTATTAGTAATGATAACTACTGTATACTTCTTTAATAGTAACTGCACTTCTTTTTTATTTTGTATTCCGCTTGTACATTGCTCTGCTGCAGTGTGGCTGCAGTGCAGGTGTAGCGCAGGATACCCGTGGTTTTCATATGCGTTTCCTGTGGTTTCCATAGACTTCTATTATGTCCCCCATTTTTGGTGTGCTTTTAGAAAATGCACCAAAAATGTAGGACAAAATAGAAGTTTATGAGAAACCGCAGGAAACGCATATGAAAACCGCGGGTATCCTGCGCTACACCTGCGCTGCGGCCAAACTGAAGTGAGTCAATGTGAAAATGCCCTAAATTGTAACAAGTATTATATAGGTTTTTTTTTCCCACTTCAAGACCGCAATACATATATATACAGTATATATATATATATATATATATATATATATACGGTATATATATATGCTGCGGCTTTGAAATAGTTTCCTGGGGTTATGGCTGAAGATATCAACCATACTATAACCACGGTATTGTATTTTACACCTGGCGGCTCGCTTTCTCATGAAAGTGTTCCAAGCGGTTCATGAGCCATTGGAATGCTTTCAGAAGTGGTGGGAGGAGATGTCCAATAAAATTAAAAACAAGGACATTTTTTCTACATTTTTTATTGGTCTACTTCGAGATTCTGCCAGATTTTAAAGGGTGCCTTGTTTGCAAAAAGGTTGAAAAACACTGATATAGGGGACAGTGACAAATGCTTTGGCGAAGTCTAGATACACTACATCCACAGGCCTTCTCTTATCCAGATTACAGCTCACTTCTTCATAGAATGTTAATAGGTTTGTCTGGCAAAAATTAGCTTTCATAAATCCATGCTGATTACTACTAATGATACTATTCTTTTCTGAAAATTCCTTGATATGGTCCCTTATCATCCCCTCTAATAGTTTACAAACTATCGATGTAAGGCTGACTGGCCTGTAGTTTCCTGATATACATCTCATCCCATTCTTGAATATCGATACCACATTAGCTTTACAGCCAATCCACTGGTATCATTCCTTAAAGATTAGGAGTAAAGGTCTAGCAATGACCTGGCTAAGCTTTTTGAGGACTCATGGGTGCCAGCCATCTGGGTCCTGGTGATTTGTTCACATTAAGTTTTTCTAGTCTTTTTAGAACACTGGCTTCTGTTAGACACACTCTCCGCTGTGTTGCTAACAATACTGTCGTGTTTATTATGCCTATCCTTTTCCATAGAAAACACTGAGGAGAAGAATGTATTTAATACAGTTGCCTCCTCACCTGTAGCCAACTTCCCTTTATGGAGCCTATATTCTCTGACTTTGCTTTATTTCAATTATTATTTTTTAAAAATGTTGGGATTCTTTTTACTCTCCTCTGCATCTCTCATTGTCTATATTTGCTGCCCTGATTGCGCTCTTACATTTCTTGTTACAGTTTTTATAGTGCTGCAATGCTTACCGTGTATCCTCGGCCTTATAATTTTTAAAGGACAGTTTTTTCTCTTTAATTAGCCTTTTTATACTTAATTGTTCGTCACCCAGGTTTTGCCCTCCCCACCCCAAGGCACCTCTCTTCCCAACAACTGTGGGCTGTGGTTGTGGGGGTCTGCGGGGGGAGGCCTAACTGAATCTGGAAGCCCCCTTTAACAAGGAGGCCCCCCAGTTCCCAGCCCCCCCCCTTGTGAATGGATATCGGGTACATCGTACCCCTATTCGTTCACTAAAAAAGTGTACAAAAAATAAATAAAGACAAAAGCCAGTTTTGGACAAGTCCTTTATTTAAAAAATAAAAATAAAAAAATAGTGTCCCCCGATGATCACGTCACCCGCCCGCAACCGAAAAATAGGAAAAAAAAAAAAAGAAGCTCCTGCTTCACAATACACCTCCTGTGCGTAATGAGCTGTATAAGTTTGACAGCTCTTTTATAGGGATCTGACGTCACGAGCGCCCCATAATGCACTGCACTACATGTCATGTAATTGATTCACTGCCCCTGAGCAGTGCATTATGGGCGCTCGTGACATCAGATCCCTTTAAAGGAGCTGTCAAACTTAAACAGCTCATTAAACGCGAAAGACGTCTTGAGAAGCAGGATCTTCTTTTTTTTTTTTTTTTTAATATTTTTTGGTTGCGGGCGTGATCATCGGGGGACACTATTTTTTAATTTTTTATTAAAGGACTTGTCCAAAATTGGCTTTTGTCTATATTTTTTTTTTTGTACACTTTTTTTGGTGAATGGATAGGGGTACGATGTACCCAATATCTATTCACATGGGGGGCAGGATCTGAGGGCCCCCTTATTAAAGGGGGCTTCTAGATTCTGATAAGCCCCCCCACCGCAGACCCCTACAACCACAGCCCACAGTTGTCGGGAAGAGACCCCTGTCCCTATCAACATGGAAGGCAAGGTGCTTTGGGGCACCCCCCCTATGTTGAAGGCATGTGGCCTGGAATGGTTCAGGAGGGGGGGTGCTCGCTCACCCCCACCCCCATCCTGACCAGCCAGGCTGTGTGCTCGGATAAGGGTCTGGTATGGATATTACGGGGGACCCCACGCCGTTTTTTTTTTTTTTTAGCAATCCTGACATAAACTGATATAAAACGAAGTGCCTATATATCTATATATATCTTTGTGGTATACATGGCACTATCTGATCTCAACAAACTGCAAAAAGCAAAAATCTCTCTCCCTGCCAGCAATGTATTATTA
The DNA here is from genome assembly GCF_965119305.1 of Pelophylax lessonae. Classification (NCBI taxonomy): domain Eukaryota; kingdom Metazoa; phylum Chordata; class Amphibia; order Anura; family Ranidae; genus Pelophylax; species Pelophylax lessonae. The sequence goes on along the minus strand of NC_138770.1, from coordinate 61,829,638 downwards.
TATATACTACACTGCCTGTTAAACTCACTACACTCTCCCTAAAGGAATTCCACTTATAAATCACCTGCTGGCCAAGGGATTTGAACCCACAACCTCTCAATGGCAAGACTGGTATTCTGCCGCCTATGCCACCATCAAGCCTGCTTAGCTGGACATAGTCTCCCTGCCTAAATAACTAACTTCTATCTCACACTACACACAGTGCATGGCCGCTGCCCCTGAACCATGATCGGCTAAATGCACTGCCATTGCGCAGTGCATTATGGATGCGGGAACTCGAATTTCCAGTGAAGAAGCCCATTTGTTCGCCGTTTGGCGAACGTGCTGTGTTCAAGTCGAACTTAGGTTTGACTCGAACACGAAGCCCATCCCTAATGTCAACAAAGGGATGGACTAGAAACAATCAGGCTGGGGAGGAAATGGCTAGATCAGGGGTGTCAAACTCAATTTCATTGCGGGACACATCAGCATTAAGGTTGCCCCCCAAAGGGCCGGTTATATCTGTAAAACTAGATGTCCAGAGCACCCCACGCCCCCTTACACCTTTACATGAGATGTCAAGAGCCCCCCACCATCATATGTCAAGAGTCACCCACCCTCCCTTACATCACAATGCACCCCCTTACCTTGTGTGGGAAGAAGAAAGTGCAAGGTCTGGAGGAGGACCAGGGGAGGGCTCAGAGTTTGCTGAATGCTGAGACCACAGGATCTGGCAAAGTAGTTCTGTCCTCTCTGCTGCCGACTACTGAGACAAGGTGGGGGCAGAGACAAGGGGGGTGCCGCAGCTGCAGGAGTGGTGCGAGGGCCACATAAAATGGCCTGCATTCATGTGTTTGACTCCTGTGGCTAGACGATGCTGGATGTCCTCCAGCCAGGAATGAGGTGGACTCTATCTAGTTTGCTGCAGTTTCTAATGCATACTGTGAGAAGGTCACATCAGTCCAGGAGATTAGCCGGTACAACTGTGCAAGACTAAAGGGAAGGCCGGAGGTCAACTTTAAAGTGACCCTGTACTGATCATAAAGTGGACATGTCATTATAATTCATATGTACTATAAGATAACAGGTCATAAGACAGTATTAACAAATCACAGGACGATTATGTATTAAAATGTACCTCCTTCATGCCATAAATAAAATACTGCATCTGGGCCTCTCCATCATGTCACCCGAGGCCTAGACAGCTTCAGTCTTTGCTTACCGGGAGCCTTGTGGGTATTTCATACCTTTAGAGACTGCAGAGAGTCTACTGCTGTTAGTCAGGCAGACTCTATTTGGTAAACTTGCCGTGAGATTAGAAGACCACCAAATAGTCAGCAAGCTGAGCTTATGTAACATAGCAATGTAGCTACACGTAGAGTTACATATTCTGTACAGAGACAAGGTGTATAAAACACTGACACACATTGCTATAATAATATCCATTACCAGCTGTGGACATGGAGCATACTACACATGTCCCAAATACAATGCATGGAAGTTCTCCTGCTCCTTCCACTCATCCCTCACTCTTGCCAGCTATTCCCAACTGTCAAAATGACAGCCGGGAGTTGCTGCGTAAATCAGCTGCTGCTGTCAAATTAGGACTGTATGACACATTGTTTATAAACATTTATCAGACATTGGATAGTGATACAAAGTAACATTGTTTATAAACATTGATCAGACAGAGATAAAGAGATACAAAGTAACATTGTTTATAAACATTGATCAGATGGGAGATAGAGAGATACAATGTAACATTGTTTATAAACATCGATCAGACAGGAGATAAAGAGATACAAAGTAACATTGTTTATAAACATCGATCAGACAGAGATAAAGAGATACATAGTAACATTGTTTATAAACATCGATCAGACAGAGATAAAGAGATACATAGTAACATTGTTTATAAACATTGATCAGATGGGAGATAGAGAGATACAAAGCAACATTGTTTATAAACATTGATCAGACAGGAGATAGAGAGATACAAAGAAACATTGTTTATCAACATTGATCAGACAGAGATAAAGAGATACAAAGTAACATTGTTTATAAACATTGATCAGACGGAGATAGAGAGATACAAAGTAACATTGTTTATAAACATTGATCAGACGGGAGATAGAGAGATAAAAGTAACATTGTTTATACACATTGATCAGACAGAGATAAAGAGATACAAAGTAACATTGCTTATCAACATTGATCAGACAGAGATAAAGAGATACAAAGTAACATTGTTTATCGACATTGATAAGACAGAGATAGAGAGATACAAAGTAACATTGTTTATACACATTGATCAGATGGGAGATAGAAAGATACAAAGTAACATTGTTTATAAACATTGATCAGACAGGGGATAGAAAGATACAAAGTAACATTGTTTATAAACATTGATCAGACGGGAGATAGAGAGATACAAAGTAACATTGTTTATAAACATTGATCAGACAGGGGATAGAAAGATACAAAGTAACATTGTTTATAAACATTGATCAGACGGGAGATAGAGAGATACAAAGTTTTGTATCTACTGTATTTCATTTAACTGCAGATCTAAGGGATGAACTTCTATCTGCATATAATATTAGTTAAAGCAACCTGACAAGCAAAAAAAATAAATTAAAGATAACCTCTTGTTAAACCTTAGTCTACCCGAATCAGTCCTAATTACCTCCTTCTTACCCTTCTCCCCCTAACTATTATTTTCTGGTATCTTTTCATTTTATTTTTTTCAATATTTCGAACTTTTTATTTCAATTTTTTTTATTATTAGTTTCCTTTGTTACTTTTTTCCATGTTGAATTATTGGAAGAATGTCCCTTACATTGGTGATCAGTGGGAAGAATGCTCCTTACATTGGTGGTCAGTGGGAAGAATGTTCCTTACATTGGTGGTCAGTGGGAAGAATGCTTCTTACATTGGTGATCAGTGGGAAGAATGCTCCTTACATTGGTGATCAGTGGGAAGAATGCTCCTTACATTAGTGATCAGTGGGAAGAATGTCCCTTACTTTGGTGATCAGTGGGAAGAATGTTCCTTACATTGGTGATCAGTGGGAAGAATATTCCTTACATTGGTGATCAGTGGGAAGAATGTCCCTTACTTTGGTGATCAGTGGGAAGAATATTCCTTACATTGGTGATCAGTGGGAAGAATGCTCCTTACATTGGTGATCAGTGGGAAGAATGTCCCTTACTTTGGTGATCAGTGGGAAGAATGCTCCTTACATTGGTGGTCAGTGGGAAGAATGCTCCTTACATTGGTGATCAGTGGGAAGAATGCTCCTTACATTGGTGATCAGTGGGAAGAATGTCCCTTACATTGGTGATCAGTGGGAAGAATGCTCCTTACTTTGGTGATCAGTGGGAAGAATGCTCCTTACATTGGAGGTCAGTGAGAAGAATGTCCCTTACGTTGGTGGTCAGTGAGAAGAATGCTCCTTACATTGGTGGTCAGTGGGAAGAATGCTCCTTACATTGGTGGTCAGTGAGAAGAATGTCCCTTACATTGGTGATCAGTGGGCCCTTACATTGGTAGTCAGTGGGAAGAATATTCCTTACATTGGTGGTCAGTGAGAAGAATGCTCCTTACATTGGTGGTCAGTGGGAAGAATGCTCCTTACATTGGTGATCAGTGGGAAGAATGCTCCTTACATTGGTGATCAGTGGGTAGAATGCTCCTTACATTGGTGATCAGTGGGAAGAGTGCTCCTTACATTGGTGGTCAGTGGGAAGAATGTCCCTTACATTGGTGATCAGTGGGAAGAATGTCCTTACATTTGAGGTCAGTGGGAAGAATGCTCCTTACATTGGTGATCAATGGGAAGAATGTCCCTTACATTGGTGTTCAGTGAGAAGAATACTCCTTTTATTGATGGTTATTGGTAAGAATGTCCCTTACATTGGTGGTCAGTGGGAAGAATGTCCCTTACATTGGTGGTCAGTGGGAAGATTGTTCTTAAATTGGTGGTCAGTGGGAAGAATACTCCTTTTATTGATCGTTATTGGTAAGAATGCTCCTTAAATTGGTGATCAGTAGGAAGAATGAGCCTTACATTGGCGGTCAGTAAGAAGAATACTCCTTTTAAAAATGGTTATTGGTAAGAATGTCCCTTACATTGGTGGTCAGTGGGAAGAATGTTCCTTACTTTGGTGGTCATTAGAAAGGATTCCCCTTGCATTGATGGCAATTTTGAAAAATACTCCTTACATTGGTGATCTGTGGGAGGAATGCCCTTTACTTTGATGATCAATGGGAAGAATGTTCCTTACTTTGGTGGTCCCACTTACACACAGCTAAAACAATCTTCGGTGTCAGTCCACTGGCTCAGCCAAGTTCCTTAGGTCCCAGAACAATGCATGCACCATCAAATGAAAGGTCAATCAGCTACAGCACAAAAACCCCTAGCAATCTCTGGTGGAACTCCAGACTTTTATGGAAACTTGGTTGAGAATGGCTGATATAGACCCTCTGAACACCCCAGGGAACCTAACTACACAAATACTAACCAAATGTCAGAGAGTCAAGCTCTTGTCTACTCCTGCCACCTTCTAAACCTCACCATTGACTATCATCAGAAGTGACGGGCAAGATGGAGCGTGCCAGAACACCACCTTCCAAGATTTGGCCAGTATTCATATAATTGAATATCTGAAGCTACATTCCCGTAGAGGCCAGCTATTAGATGACGGTTTGTGTTTTCAGTGTTGTGGGTGCATATGCAGCTGCAGGTAAATCAATGACAGTACGTTCCTAATCTCCATCTGTAGGACAATAATTAATGATGGGGATGAATCGGTCCCATTCATCTTATTCGCTCTGCTCACATTCTGTAGACTTCAGATGACAATACTAAAGATGTCTGATATGTAAGGATACAGATGGCTTGTCTGTAGAACAATAATGGGATGATGAAGACCCTCACAGCAGACAGAGGTGGCTCCGCAGGATGACAGCGCTTTGAGTGTTTTATTCACACAGCTGCTTACTCAGCAATGGAATCAGTCTGCTCTGCGATTTTTGAATTGCCGTGACATCAAAGAGTTGTGTCTCCAACCATCCCCCTTTTTCTATTTGCAAAACCACTCAGAGTTTGAATAGGAAATTACTGTAAGAGCTCTCCTGGATGAGTTCAATCGCCACTCGACCTCCGGAAAATGTACCCCTCTTCAGGACCAGGCCATTTTTTTGCTTTTTGGCACCGTGTTACTTTAACCACTTAAGCCCCGGAGGATTTGGCTGCTAAAAGACCAGGGGGTATTTTGCGATTCGGCACTGCGTGACTTTAACGGACAATTGCGCGGTCGTGCGACGCTGTACCTAAACAAATTTGACGTCCTTTTTTTCCCACAAACAGAGCTTTCTTTTGGTGGTATTTGATCACCTGTGCGATTTTTTGATCACGCGCTATAAACAAAAAAAGAGCGTCAATTTTGCAAAAATAACAATATTTTTTACATTTTTTTATATGAAATTCCCCCCAAAAAAAAGTAAAAATCGAAATTTTTTAACATTTTCGGCCAATTTGTTTTATGCTACATATGTTTGGTAAAAAAAAAAAATCGCAAAAAGCGTATTTTGATTGGTTTGCGCAAAAGTTATCGCGTTTACTAACAAAGGGAAAGATTTTTGTCATTTTTGGTGTTTTTTTTTTTTAACGCGTAATGGCGGCGATCTGCGATTTTTTTTTGCGGTACTGCGACATTGCGGCGGACAGATCAAACCCTTGGCTGACATTTTTTACACTTTTGGGGGTACCAGTGACATTTCTACAGTAATCAGTGCTATACACATGCACTGTTACTGTAAAATGACACTGGCAGGGAAGGGGTTAACACCAGGGGCAGTCAAAGGGTTAAATGTATGCCTAGGGGGTGCTTTAAAACTGTGGGGGGATGGGCTTATGGAATCAACACAGAGACCTGGATCCTAAATAGGAGGAACACAGGATCCCTGTGATGATTGCTGAGAGAACAACGGTCTGCTGTGTTTACAACAGCAGACCGCCGTTCTGTCTTCCCGGGGAGCAATCGTGGGTGCCCGGTGGCAAACGTGGCCGCTGGCCCCGTGGATCAGCTTCCCTTCTTGCGAATTGGCGCTCACGTGCCACCACGTTCGCTCTTGAGTTGCGACGTACAACTACGGCGATTCACACAGCCGAGCCAGCCTGCCGCCGTATATCTGCGATCGGGCGGTCGGCGATTGGTTAGCTTTAACCTGTTCAGATATATTGTTGCAGGCAGTTCCTCCTGGGCAAACCGACCTAGCCCTATGTCGGTCGCACGCCTGCTGCTAGGGGGCGAGCACGCGCCGCCGCCGGCGTGCTCCTACCCCACTCAGCAGCAGGGACTCGGGTGCACGGGGGCAGGCGGCTCCAATTGCCGCCAGCCATCCGCGATCGCTCCCCGCTGAGAAGGAAAAACGGTCAGCTGTTGTAAACACAGCTGACCGTTCTTCTCCCTGGAATGATCACAGAGTGCCTGTGTTCCTTCTACATAGGATCACAGGTCTCTATGGTCATTTCACAAGCCCCTCCCCCATACAGTTAGAAACACTCCCCTAGGCTTACATTTAACCCCTTGATCACCCACTGTGTTACCCCTTCCCTCCCAGTGTCATTATTACAGTAACAATGCATATTTTTAGCACTGATTACTGTAATAATGTCACTGGTCCCCCCAAAAGTGTCAAAAATGTCAGTTAGGGGTCCGATCTGTCCGCCACATTGTCGCAGTCCCGCTAAAAATTGCAGATTGCCGCCATTACTAGTAAAAAAAAAAAGAAAAACAATAAAAATGACATAAATCTTTCCCGTAGTTAGTAGACGCGATAACTTTTGCGCAAACCAATCAAAATACGCTTATTGCGATTTTTTTTTTTTTACCAAAAATATGTAGCAGAATACAAATTGGCCTAAAATATAAAAAAAATTTGATTTTTAAATTTTAAAATTTTAAAAATATTGTTTTTTTTTTTTTTCAGAATTGTCGCTCTTTTTTTGTTTATAGCGCAAAAAATAAAAATCGCACAGGTGATCAAATACCACCAAAAGAAAGCTCTGTTTGTGGGGAAAAAATGACATTGATTTTATTTGGGTACAGCGTTGCACGATTGCACAATTGTCTGTTAAAGTAACGCAGTGCCGAATCGCAAAAAAATGGCCTGGTCATTAAGGGGGCAAATCCTTTCAGTCCAGAAGTGGTTAATTACGGCACTCACTTTGATTGGATAGCACAGAATAGGCAACCACAATCTGTTGCAAGAAGACTGAGTTTTATTTGTTGCTACCTGAAAGTGCGCACAGAGGATTAGAGCAGACCGGGGAGCCATTCCAACATAAAGAGACAAAGCAAATAAGGTTTACTGAAGCAGTAAATAAGGACAGGCTCAGGCTAAAGGAACTACGCTACAGCTAAACTCCGGGGAAACAGCTAAACACACCGATATTCAATTTGCTGTTTGCTGTTTTGTCCATTTGTATTTCTGTCCATCCAGTTCTGAGATTTACAGAGCACTGCCCCACAGCGCAGATTTGTCTGGCAGGGAAGAGGCTCTGTTCTTTCTCTGCTGCAGTTTCACTTTCACTTACAGGTCTTCCTACACGCACCCCACCATGTGACTAGACAGTAAAAGGAGAAAAAAACACATCTCCAATCCCTTTTTACCCAGCATGCCCATAGTTGCCAACATTTGAAAAAAATTTCCAGGGACACTTTGCAGCACAGCTATCAATTACTTACCACACCCACTTCCGTGAAGCTCCGCCCACTCTGCATAATTAATCTCCGCCTACTTATCAGATTACAGGGTCTACTTCATAAAGAGAGAATTACAGGAAATTGAAAAGGGAATTGAAAACTTGAGGCCAAAGTAGCAGAGTTGGAAAAATTCTCCCATTCAGCTGCACTACTTCTGCCTAAAGTTTAAAATTCTCATCACAATTCCCTGCAATTCTAAAGTGTCAGCTTGTCGGAAGGTGCTCTGCCTCCCCCTGCTGGCGGATTTCGGAAAGTGCACCATGCTGACACCCTGGCTCCGGTGACACGTTAAATTTGCGACAGATGGGAGTGAGCGGGCACCGAGAGAGAGAGACAACCTGCTGCCAGAACAGCAACACATAGCTGGGGTGAGAGCGACACTGTGTGGAACAAAATTTTTTTTTTTTAATTATTTACATTGTCACTGATTAACAGGGACAGTGTAAATGACCCGGGACAGGCTCCTATTTGCTGGGATTGTCCCGGGAAAAACGGGACAGTTGGCAGGTATGCATGCCCCTTGCACCGCAACATACCAAACTGGCCCCTTTTGCTGCTTCTCCTTCCCCTCCATGAGCACTGCTGTACAGGGACTACAAGAATCTGATAAAAACACATACATTTTTTTTTACCATTATACGTTTCTAACTATATTATTAATAATTTATTTATTATATTTATATTGCTATAATATATATTATTTTATAATAATTATTATTACCAATTAATACACAGCTGGATAAATTTGTGTCTTTTATATCTGCCTGCAGTTTATCCAAACCAAAGTCAAATTCAGGTGCTTACATTTAATACATTTATTTATTATTATTATTATTATTATTATTATTATTAACTAATAGCGTGTTTAATACTTTGTCCCTATGTCATTCCATTTTATTACATATAACTTGAAGTTATTGTAAAGTCGCGTTTTTTTTTTTTTAACCACTTACCGCATATCGACATATATATACGTCGGTAAACTTTGCGGGGTTATACCGGGATGTTGCCTCTAGCTAGAGGCATCATCCCGGTACCGTGGTTTACAGTCAACGGTTGGCTTTCCGTCCGTAATGACCGATGCGGCTCGGGAGCTGCTCGATCGTTACCCGGTTGAGCGGCAGGGGACGTCCCCGCCCTCCCGTCGCCTTCCGTGACTTTGCTCGGGGCTCCCGTCCCATCGGGAGCCCAGAGCACCCAGCCGGCACGTCCGCCGGCTGGATGGAGTCCCGATCAATGCCGGAAACGGCTTCGATTGGGTCTCCGATGACGTAACACGGAGGCGGCGTCCATGACGTCACTTCCGGGTTACTCTGCTGCAAAAAGCGGCAAATTTAAAAAACGGCTGTATGCAAAAACGCCGTTTTCGGCGTTTTGCATACAGGGAAGTGTAGTGGAGGGGTTTGGGGTCTTTTAGACCCTCGATCCCTCCATAAAGAGTACCTGTCACTACATATTGGTGTCACAAGGGATGTTTACATTGCTTGTGACAGCAATAAAAGTGATCAGATTTTTTTTTTTTTTTAAAAAAACCTGTAATAAAGTTAAAAAAAAAATAAAATAAATAGGAAAAAAATAAAAATTTAGCCGCCCCCGTCACCGTTAGCTCGCGCATAAAAAAAATCGTATTTGGAAGTCAAGCCGCGAATGAAATCGCTGTTCAAACCACACATGTGAGGTATCGCCGCGATCGCCAGAGTGTGTGCAATAATTAAAAAAAAAAGAGCTACACTCTAACTCTAAACTGGCAACCGTTAAATAAATTTAAAGCGTCGCCGATTGAGATCTCTATTGACCGTAGTTTGTCGCCATCCCACAGGGGGGCGCGATTTTAAACCATAACATGTTGGGTATCTATTTACTCGGCGTGACATCATCTTTCACAATATACAAAAAAAATGGTCTAACTTTACTGTTTAGTATTTTTTAAATGCAGTGAAATGTGATTTTTTCAAAATTTTTTCCAAAAAAATGGCATTTTAAAGACCGCTGACAAAAAATATTGCAATGACCGACATTTTATTCTCCAGAGTCTTTGCTAAAAAAATATATATAATGTTTGGGGGTTCTAAGTAGTTTTCTAGGAAAAAATACTGGTTTTAACTTGTAAACAAAAAGTGTCCAAAATAGGGCTGGGGCTTAAGTGGTTAAATAACAAACCTGTTATACTTACCTCCTCTGTTGGTTTTGCACAGAGTGGCCTGGATCCTCCTCTTCTCGGGTCCCTCTTCCATGCTCCTGGCCCCTCCCTCTTGTTGAGTGCCCCCACAGCAAGCAGCTTCCTATGGGGCACCCGAGACGAGTCACAGCTCCCTTTGTCCCTTTAGACACTGAGCCGCGACCCGCCCCCGCCCCCTCTCTCTCCTGATTGGCTGACTGACTTTGACAACAGCGGGAGCCAATCGCACCACGCTGCTGTCTCAGCCAATGAGGAGGGGAGTCTGGGGCAGTTGAGACACTCCTGTAACATCGCTGGATGGAGATAGGGGGGCTGAGGGGGGCTTCTGCACACAGAAGGCTTTGATATCTTAATGCATAGAATGGATTAAGATAGCAAAAAACCTTCTGCCCTTACAATCTCTTCTGAACTTCTTTGTTTTGGTTTCTTTGTATGTATGGATTGCACGGGTTGTTACCGACATGTGGAGACAATTTCATGTCAATATCACCTTTAGAAATATATTCATCAAGAAAAATGGCGACGTGTTCAATACTTATTTTACCCGCTGTATGTATGTACTGTATATATACATACTGTGTGTGTGTGTGTATATATATATATATATATATATATATATATATATATATATATATATATATATATATACGTATATATATATATATATATACAGTATTACAGCCCTCACAGTTTTGTAAATATTTTATTCTATCTTTTTCTTTTCATGTGACAACACTGAAGAAATGACACTTTGCTACAATGTAAAGTAGTGAGTGTACAGCTTGTATAACAGTGTAAATTTGCTGTCCCCTCAAAATATCTCAACACACAGCCATTAATGTCTAAACCGCTGGCAACAAAAGTGAGTAAACCCCTAAGTGACAATGTCCAAATTGGGCCCAATTAGCCATTTTCCCTCCCCGGTGTCATGTGACTCGTTAGTGTTACAAGGTCTCAGGTGTGAATGGGGAGCAGGTGTGTTAAATTTGGTGTTATCGCTCTCACTCTCTCATACTGGTCACTGGAAGTTCAACATGGCTCCTCATGGCAAAGAACTCTCTGAGGGTCTGAAAAACATTTTTTTGCTCTACATAAAGATGGCCTAGGCTATAAGAAGATTAGCAAGACCCTGAAACTGAGCTGCAGCATGGTGGCCAAGACCATACAGTGGTTTAACAGGACAGGTTCCACTCAGAACAGACCTCGCCATGGTCCACCAAAGAAGATGAGTGCACATGCTCAGCATCATATCCAGAGTATGTCTTTGGGAAATAGAAGTATGAGTGCTGCCAGCCTTGAAGCAGGGGGTTGAAGGGGTGGGGGGTCAGCCTGTCAGTGCTCAGACCATACGCCTCAACTGCATCAAATTGATCTGCATGGCTGTTGTCCCAGAAGGAAGCCTCTTCTAAAGGTACAAGAAAGCCTGCAAACAGTTTGCTGAAGACAAGCAGACAACATGTCACAGTACATGTTGGCATTCATGGTTCCCTCAATGAACTGTAGCTCCCCAGTGACAGCAGCACTCATGCAGCCTCAGACCATGAAACTCCCACCACCATGCTTGACTGTAGACAAGACACACTTGTCTTTGTACTCCTCACCTGGTTGCCGCCACACACGCTTGACACCATCTGAACCAAATAAGCTTATCTTGGTCTCATCAGACCACAGGACATGGTTCCAGTAATCCATGGCCTTACTCTGCTTGTCTTCAGCAAACTGTTTACGGCCTTTCTTGTGCATCATCTTTAGAAGAGGCTTCCTTCTGGGATGACAGCCATGAAGACCAATTTGATGCAGTGTGCGGCGTATGGTCTGAGCACTGACAGGCAGACCCCCCCCCCACCCCTTCAACCTCTGCGGCAATGCTGGCAGCACTCATACGTTTATTTCCCAAAGACAACCTCTGGATATGATGCAGAGCACGTGCACTCAACTTCTGTGGTCGACCATGGTGAGTCCTGTTCTGAGTGGAACCTGTCCTGTTATACCGCTGTATGGTCTTGGCCTCCGTGCTGCAGCTCAGTTTAAGGGTCTTGGCAATCTTCCTATAGCCTAGGTCATCTTTATGTAGAGCGACAATTCTTTTTTTCAGATCCTCAGAGAGTTCTTTGCCATGAGGAGCCATGTTGAACTTCCAGTGACCAGTATGAGAGAGTGAGAGTGATAACACCAAATTTAACACAGACATTAATGGCTGTGTTGAGTTATTTTGAGGGGGACAGCAAATTTACATTACACTTACACTCTGTACACTCACGCTGTACACTCACTACTTACATTGTAGCAAAGTGTCATTTCTTCAGTGTTGTCACATGAAAAGATTTAATAAAATATTTACAAAAATGTGAGGGGTGTACTCACTTTTGTGAGATAGTGTGTGTATGTATATATATATATATATATATATATATACTGTGTGTATATGTATGTATATATATATATATATATATATATATATATATATATATATATATACTGTGTATATATATATATATATATATATATATATATACATATTATAAAATAAGCCTTTTATTTCTTTGTACCATAATTTTAATTTCAGCGTGATTTTAAACAGGACAAATTTTAATGCTACAGTAATGCTTTTTTAAACTAAGTACAAAAAAGTTTTGTCTTTTTTTCTTTGTTTTCTTTTTTTTATTTTGTTTTTATAAAAACTAATATCGCTAAAAGAATAGCCCTGTTTGTACTACAAAAATATTTTACTGCTACTCTGACTTAGGTTCTTTTTGATCTCCAGGTCAGCTTGTTTGCTGGATAAAAAGAGTAAAGTCAGAATGAGAGAAGAACTTGCGTTATTGTGTTGCATCTTGAAGTGTTCTATTTTTTTAGTCTATAAATTCAATTTGCTGCAGAAGGTTCTTGTGTTTTCTATGAGTCACACCATCCTGTGAAATGGGATTCTTCGCCCATCTGCGGGTGGGTGATCGTGAGCGGGAAATTTTTCAACAACAACTTTTAATTAGTGTCTCCTGAAATTACATTCACAGTTCCATCTTCTGCAATCGTTCTGTAGCTTTGAGCACAGGGTTGAATTTGATACATATGTATTTGTTTTAATGAGACAGGATAATCAGTCAGTTTATGGTGAGAGGGGTAAAAGGAATCAAGAGGCCCGGGTATACTTCTAGGGGTATGGTAATTAAACATTTTTGTGAGCTCTGCAGGATAAATGTTTCCTACTTGGAGAATACGCCTTAGCACGGCTTGTTACTGGTTACGGCTCATGTTGTTAGGCATGCTCCAGCAGTCTGTGCTGGAAGAGTTAACAATTTGTGTTACAAATGTTGAAAAACCATATGACCTTCAGGCGCCGCTCTAAGCAGTCATCCTATAATACTCCAGTGACTCACATTCAGGGCTGGCGCAAGGAGAGCCTGTACTGGCTCTGTGCACACACATGGAAAGGAATAGAATGGAACGCCCCAATGTGTTTCGTCCTATCCACAGGGCTTGGTCATAACTCTAAGCCCTGTGGGGGGATGAAACACATTGTGGAGCGTAGCCTGGGAGAAATCAAACTGAAGACGCTTTTACACTTCTCAACACCCAGTCTGTTCCCTTTGAGTGCAACACATTTCATCCCACCCCCCACAGGGCTTATTCATAAAACTAAGCCCTTTGAGGGGGATGAAACATGTTGGGAGCCGTAGCCTGGGAGAAGTTAGAGCTGAGTCTGTTTTTAGGCTTCTCTACACCTCGGCTGTTCCCTTGGAATGCAATGCATTTTTCCCCACCCACAGGGCTTAATTTATAAGACTAAGCCCTTTGGGGGAGAAACATTGGGGGGCGTAGCCTGGGAGGAGTAAATCTGAAGCCAATTTTAGGCTTCTCCACACCTGTGCTGGCACTGTGAAGTGCAATGCATTTCACCCCATCCACAGGGCTTAGCCATAAGAGTAAGCCATGTGGAGGATCGAAACACGTTGGGGGGGCATAGTCTGGGAGGAGTCGGACTGAAGCTGCTTTTACCCTTCTCTGCATCTAGGCTATTGCTTTGGAGTGCAACACATTTCACCCCACCCACAGGGCTTAGTCATAAGATTAAGCCCTTTGGAGGGATGAAACACGTTGGGGGCTTAGCCTGGGAGGAGTCAGGCTAAAGCTGCTTTTTCGCTTCTCTACACCTGGCCTGTTCCTTTGGAGCACATTGCATTTTTCCCCACCCAAAGGGCTTAATCATAAGACTAAGAGCTGTGAGGGGGGGGACGAAACATGTTGGAGGGCATAGCCTGGGAGGAATTGTGCTGAAGCTGCTTTTATGCTTCTCTACACCTGGGTGTCCTCCAGCCAGAAAATGAGGCATAAGTTGCAGCTTCTAATGCACATTGTGGTAAGCTCACAGTGTGCAGTGAAATCAGAGTCAGCAGTTTCACTACAGGAGAGCAGTCTGTACAACTGTGCAAAACTGAAGAGAAGGCTGGAGTTCAGCTTTAAAAGGACCCTACAATATAAGGTTTCAATGTAATGAAGTAAAGAGGTGGACTCTAGGCAACGTTTTTCATCTTCTAATGAACACTGTGAGAAGCTTACAATGTGCAGAGAAATCAGAGTAAGACATTTCGGTAGAGGGTGCATACAGAGCCCAATTCACTCACAGAGTAAGCCCAATCTGATGTATGCAAGAGTCACTGCCCTCAATATTCATTGTAGTTTTGGTGACAAGCGAGCGCACAGAGTTAAAATTGCAGCCATCTTTTCTTTTCCATTGAGACCATATGGCATAGTCAACTCTACCCAAACAAAGGGTCCAAGGGGATGGCTGTATGGGGCTGGAGAGTATTTTATTATTCTTAGCAGACACACCTTTAAAACCAGCTATCCTGAATCACTTTTATAGGCAGCGGGACTGGTGACCCCACCCCTCCCTGGTCGTTTTCTGAGTTTACCGAAGTCGTTGGTAAGCCCGGAACCGATCTGGTGCAGCCGATGGCTAGGCAGAAGGCCGAATAAGGGCAAAATAGACCTCACTTAGCTCTATGCCCTTGGAGGACCAGAGCAACCTCACACGTCACGTCCGGTTCTTAGTCTTAAAAGACATGATTTTTTTTTTTTTTTTGTCAACGTGTTTTTTTTTTCTTTTGTTTTTAAGGGTAAATGAGAGCTCTGGGGTCTTTTTGACCCCAGATCTCTCAATCAAGAGGGCCTGTCATACTTTTTTCTATTACAAGGGATGTTTGCATTCCTTGTAATAGAAATAAAAGTGATTAAAAAAATAAAATGAAGGGGCAGTATAAAATGACAAGTAAAGTAAATAAGGAAAAAAAAATTTAAAGCGCCCCATCCCTCCGTGGTCGCGCGCAGAAGTGAACCCATACGTAAACGTTGCCTATGGAGATTTATAAGTACTGTAGTTTGACGCCATTCCACAAGCATGTGAAATTTTGCATCCATGACATGTTAGGCATTTATTTACTCGGTGAAACATCATCATTGGGCTAACTTTACTGTTTTCCCAAAAAATTGTGTTTGAAACACAGCTGCGCAAATACATTTTATTCTCTAAAAAAACAACAATATATATATTTTTGGGTGTTCTAAGCAATTTTCTAGCAAAAAAACACAGATTTTTACTTGTAAACAGCAAATGTCAGAAAAAGGCCTGGTCTTAAAGTGGTAGAATTTTAGGAAAAATCTTAATAAACTTAAAAATGCTCTCTCCCCCCTCCTAACACCTATTCCGACTAACCTCGGTAAGAAAGATCTGTATACATGCCTATTTTCAGGCCGCTCTGGTCTGGTCATGTGATCCAGCTCCCATCTGCCAGCCAGCTGCGGCTGCAGGGGAGAAGAGAGAGAGGTGAGAACAGATAGACTATAGGAGCCTATGGGCGATGTCACTGCCTCCAGGCGTAGTCAGCCAATGTTGAGCGTTCTCTCCTCTCCCCTGCAGCCGCCAATGGCTGACACAGGGAAGATCACATGACCGGGCTGGAACAGCCTGAAAGTAGGTAAGTATACAGATATTACCCAGGTCAGAACAGGTGTTAGAAGGTGGGAAGGAGTATTTTAATATTGGGTGTTGCCTGAAATTCTACTTGAAACTGCCCTTTCAAACTATTTACAACAGGACCATTGATGACAGGCCTTATTAAAGGCATTCTGAAGGCCTTCTAGTGGAGGTTTATGACATGTCTGCATTCTTGCCTAGCTGGCCTGTGGTTTGTCAGATGTAAAATGCCATCTTCTCTGGATGCCCGACACAAACATTAGATTTTCATCTATTTTGTTACAAACTTGCAAACTCTAGGGAAAATGAGGGAGACAGTTTTCATAATGACTCCCCCATTCTTTTCACCCAATTTGGGGGTTCATCAGACAGTAGCTACTACTCCCATGGTCAGCCTGTTTTGGAAATTCAGCTGTTTTATATATATATATATATATATATATATATAGGAGATGGTGGGGATTTATTAAAGAGAATGATGGTGACGGGACCGTTCTCCTTCCGGCTTGCTTTCCACTGACTGTCGGCCCCCCAGATGACACCTGCCTCTTGGGCGCAGACGACTGACGTCATCACCAGCGCCCCCACCTGTTACATTGCGTCCCACGCTGTTTGGCATTCCACCTTTCCAACCCAGATTACAAGCTGCAATCCCCGGAAGATCTAGTGGAGTGCTGTTTAGGAGGCATCATCTATGGTCTGGCTGCTGTGGGGCAAGTAGACAGGCTCAGCCTGGCACCTGTTCTGTCCTTGTGTTCCAGTGCCATTTTTAAGCCTTGCCTGGCTGTTTTAATGTCATAATTAAACTACCGTGGTTTTTACTACTTTGGATGTGGAGTGTCACACATTTGTGATCAACATTGCTGGAAAGCCTTAACCTGAAGTGCCCTTCTTTCCCTCTGTTACCTTATTGATACTACTCTTCATCCAATGAGTTTTAAAGGAGCAGCTGCGGTTTTGTATAGGCTTCAATCCTATTTGAATTATGTGTTCTTTTTCTGTGGTTCTTGATAACATTATGATGATCCACATAATATTGAGTACGCCCTCCATTTGCCGCCAACACAGCCCCAACCCATAGCAACATGGACTCCACTAGACTTCTAAAGGTATGCTGTGGTATCTGGCACCAAGCCTTCAGTAGCAGATCCTTTAAGTCCTGTAAGTTAGGAGGTAGGGTCTCCATGGATGGGACTTGTTTTTCCAGCACATCCAACAAATGCTGGATTGGTGTGAGATCTGGAGAATTTGGAGGTCAAATCAAGACCTCAGATTCATTTTGTGTTCCTCAAACCATGTTTTTAGTGTGGCAGGGCGCATTATCCTGCTGAAAGAGGCCACTGCCATCAGGGAATACCGTTTCCATAGAGGGGTGTACTTGGTCACCCACAGTGTTTAGGTAGGTGGTACGTGTCAAGTAACATTCACATAAATGGCAGGAGCCAAGGTTTCCCAGCAGAACATTGCCCAAAGCATCACACTGCTTCTACGGCTTTCCTTCTTCCCATACTGCATCCTGGTGCCATCTCTTCCCCAGGTAAGTGACGCACACACAACCACCTACCATCCACTTGATGTGATTGTAACGGATCAACTGGCACCCCAACTGGGTATCTCCGTTGACGGATGCTCCTAGTGCTTCCCAAGGGCTCCAAGCACTCAACCAGACACCATAACCACCGCAGAACCCACTTGGTTGGGGTCTCGCTGTCTCCTACCCACCCTGGACCTACGACAAGGCTCCAGTTTCCAGTGGGTGAATCTCTCTTTCCCCTGAGAGTGAAGCAGGAACAGGAACAAGCTCTTACAAGAGCTTAGTGATTATTCAAGGGAGTATGAAGAGCATAGCAATCCCTTGTAGCAGATTCCCCCAATAAGAGATAGGACTCTCGATTGAAGGTGAAGTAGAACTCTAGGTTTAATGGTACAGCTGTTCTTTCATACAGTTTTCCCCCACAAGGTTACCGCCTAGGTGGACCTTGTGGGGAACAGGACATGAAATTCACAATCCAATAAAAACAGAGTTTTACACTCAGTTACTCCCATACAGTGTACACAATCCCTCCACTCTGCCTGCTTACATTATCATATGCAGATGAAATTCTATACAGAAACCAAATTAACCTGAACTAATTATCTAGCCATCTGGACAGAACAATGTGAGGTCATTAACATTTAACAATGAAACAGACTTAACACAATACACATCACACCTTAATAGATAGACAATAGGACAACACTGCCAATGACAGTCTGTCCGTCTACACATTATCTCAATACACAAACAATAGGGAAAGCCTGTCTCTGACATTGAAGGACATGGAACAGAAGCCAATGTGATTATCTCTTTCAATGAACATGTTCAGAATCAAACAGGAATAGTCCTCACATATTTCTTAAGATACATGGCTGAAAAATATTACTGTCCCACTTGAAGCAATTCAAACCATTAAGTATCTGCCTTTCACTCCCAGTGACGGTGAGTACCGTCACAGTGATTCATCAGACCAGGCCACCTTCTTCTTCTATTGCCTTGTGGTTCAGTTCTGATGCTCATGTACCCATTGTAGGCATGCGTGGCTGGGGACACGGGTCAGCATGGGCACCCTGACCGGTCTATGGCTATGCAGCCCCATACACAACAAACTGCGATGACCATTTTTTCTGCTTTCAACACATCAATTTCAGCGACAACATGTTCACTTTCTGCCTAATATATCGGGCTAGTTTTCAGACTCATTTGTAATGGGATAATCAATGTTATTCACTTAGCCTGTCCTAATGTTATGTCTGACTGGTGTATATTTTTATTAAAGAAAAATAAGTAAAGGCAGGTTTCAAACGCCATTGACCGTACTTGTATTATTTTTTTAGGAATGGAATGACTACAAGCTCCGATGGAACCCAGCGGACTATGATAACGTCACGTCCATCCGCGTTCCTTCAGAGATGATATGGATTCCGGACATCGTCCTTTACAACAAGTAAGAGTCAAAGCAGTCCTATATATGGATCATTTTTTTTTTTTCACTTTATTCAGTAAAGAAGATCACAATAAGGTTCCATAATTGGCTTGAAGAGAGGTATCAAGATATGCTCTTAATTAAAGCCATGCTATGGGCAGTCAGGAGCTCTTACCAAACACTGGTGACCACCACAACATATAGCACTATGTACTGTATAAGATAGTCAACAAGTTTAGCAGAAGCTGCTAGCTCTAAATATCTGGTTTACATAGAAGAGTATTGGCAGAAAAAAAACCAATAACTCTGTTTTATATATATATATATATATATATATATATATATATATATATATATATATATATATATATATATATATAGTATCTCACAAAAGTGAGTACACCCCTCACATTTTTGTAAATATTTGATTAAATGTTTTCATGTGGCAACACTGAAGAAATGACACTTTGCTACAATGTAAAGTAGCGAGTGTACAGCTTGTATAACAGTGTAAATTTGCTGTCCCCTCAAAATAACTCAACACACAGCCATTAATGTCTAAACCGCTGGCAAGAAAAGTGAGTATACGCCTAAGTGAAAATGTCTAAATTGGGCCCAAAGTGTCAATTTTTGTGTGGCCACCATTATTTTGCGGCCCAGTCTCTGAAGGGAGGGGATCATGCTCTGCTTCAGTATGTCACAGTACATGTTGGCATTCATGGTTCCCTTCATGAACTGTAGGTCCCCAGTGCCGGCAGCACTCATGCAGCCTCAGACCATGACACTCCAACCACCATGCTTGACTGTAGACAAGACACACTTGTCTTTGTGCTCCTCACCTGGTTGCCCCCACACACGCTTGATACCATCTGAGCCAAATAAGTTTATCTTGGTCTCATCAGACCACAGGACATGGTTCCAGTAATCCATGTCCTTAGTCTGCTTGTCTTCAGCAAACTGTTTGCAGGCTTTCTTGTGCATCATCTTTAGAAGAAGCTTCCTTCTGGGACGACAGCCATGCAGACTAACTTGATGCAGTGTGCGGTGTATGGTCTGAGCACTGACAGGCTGACCCCCCACCCCTTCAACCTCTGCAGCAATGCTGGCAGCACTCATACATCTATTTCCCAAAGACAACCTCTGGATATGATGCTGAGCATTCGCACTCGACGTCTTTGGTCAACCATGGCCAGGCCTGTTCTGAGTGGAACCTGTCCTGTTAAACTGCTGTATGGTCTTGGCCATCGTGCTGCAGCTCAGTTTCAGGGTCTTGGCAATCTTCTTATAGCCTAGGCCATCTCCATGTAGAGCAACAATTATTTTTTTAAATCATCAGGGTTCCTTGCCATGAGGTGCCATGTTGAACTTCCAGTGACCAGTATGAGAGAGTGAGAGCGATAAAACCAAATTTAACACACCTGCTCCCCATTCACACTGAGACCTTGTAACACTAACAAGTCACATGGCACGGGAGGGAAAATGGCTAATTGGGCCCAATTTGGACATTATCACCTAGGGGTGTACTCACTTTTGTTGCCAGCGGTTTAGACATTAATGGCTGTGTGTTGAGTTATTTTGAGAGGATAGCAAATTTACACTGTTATACAAGCTGTACACTCACTACTTTACATTGTAGCAAAGTGTAATTTCTTCAGTGTTGTCACATAAAAAGATAGAATATTATATCTAAGTGTCGGTTTACACTATGGCGATCCGACTTCGGGGGCGACCTGTGAAGTCGCGTGCACCGCGACTTCGGCGCGACTTGCACGGACTTCACATAATGGAAGTTAATGCAAGTCTCTCCGATGTCGCCCCGAAGTAGTACAGGAACTATTTTCTAAGTCGGAGTGACTTGAGTCGCTCCTATTAGAACGGTTCCCGTAGCACAAAATGGACCGCGACTTGTCAGGCTGACAAGTCGCCTGACAAGTCGCGGTAGTGTGAACCGGGACTTAGAGATACTGTGTGTATATGTGTATATATATATATTGTGTATATATTGTGTGTGTGTGTGTGTGTATATATATATATATATATATATATATATATATATATATATATATATATATATATACACACAAACACTATATTGTCAAAAGTATTGGGACGCCTGCCTTTACACACACATGAACTTTAATCTCCCTGGCGGTCTGCTTATGTCAGAATTTTTGTGCTAAAAGCAGAATATTGTTTTGCATGGAAATCTGTTGTTTTATATTTTAGGCCTGTAATTCTTAGGAATAAATTGCATCAATTTCTTCATTGCTTTCGAAGTGGAGATATTTCATTATGAGGGAGAATCTGTACTCTGATATGACCGTGCCAAAGAATGGAGTGGCAAGTAATGTATTGGTTGTCCAATACCACTTCTGCAGGGGTTTCCCCACCACTCCCTGAATTATTAGGCCTAGAAGTTTACAAATGTCACCTTTGGTCACTGGTTCCCACTTTCTGCTTCTTGTAAACTTCTGATGCATAGCCAATTGTTGCTCTTTGTACCGGTTTGTCTCGGTAACTATTTTTTCAATAACCTAATCGGTCAGAAATAATTGTAGGTATGCCAAGGGGTTGTCATGGTCAACGTCAACTTTCATACCAGGTGCTCCAGTAAATGGGAATCTTGGGGGCACTGCCTGATCCGTACCGCAGTCAATAGAGGACCAAGTTCTCACATCGCTGAGCTCAGTCACAGAATCGTCGCTGTCATCACTTTTAGTACCGGATGACGAATTTTCCCACGAATAGCTATCGCTCAGTTCTTCAAAAAATTCCGATACACCGTCGCTGTTTTCCAGTTCGTCCAAAAGCGCTTTTGAGCTAAAAGAACGCTTTTTGGACGCCGTGGACTTTCTCAATTTTCCAGGCACAAAGAACTGGAAAAGTACAGGCAGGGCACTGGAAAAGCCTCTAGGTGACATGGCATGATACAAAGTTGTTATCCTAACAGATCACACTGTATCATGTCATTTGTTTTATTTATTTATTTTGAATCTCCCACCATTTCCACCCCCCTGCGTCGCAGCGCCCGCAGGGAAGGGAGCCAGAAGACAGGTGATGGCATCGGTCGAGCACACAGAGGATGGCTGGAGGAGGGCGGGGGATTGTGGTGGAAGGTAAGTTTGATTGTGCGGAAACCCCGAGTGTGCCTCGGGGTTACCGCTTTTGGTACTGCATATTAACCCCGAGCCACACTCAGGAATACCGCTAGGGAGGTTAATGGCATCCCAATCTTAGTCCGTAGGGTTTAATATTGAGTTTGCAGCTAAAAGAGCTTCAATTCCTCTGGGAAGGCTGTCCACAAGGTTTGGGAGTGTGTCTATGGGAATGTTTGACCATTCTTCCAGAAGCACTGATGTTAGAGGAGAAGGCCTGGCTCGCAATCACTGCTCTAATTCATCTCAAAGGTGTTCTATTGGGTTGAGGTCAGGACTCTGTGCAGGCCAGTCAAGTTCCTCCACCCCAAACTCGCTCATCCATGTCTTTATCGACCTTGCTTTGTACACTGGGGCGCAGTCATGTTGGAACAGGAAGGGGCCATCCCCAAACTGTTCCCACAAAGTTGGGAGCATGAAATCGTCCAAAAAACACTACACTGGAACTAAGGGGCCAAGGACAATGCCTGAAAAACAACCCCACACCATAATCCCCCTCTACCAAATGATTTGGACCAGTGCACACATTCCTGGCATGGTTGATGTGGAATTCTGTGGGGGGAACTGGCACTATTGGTATTTAGAAGCCATGTTTAAAATACAAGGGCCCCCAGATACATTCACAGATTCATGTGAATGAGTAAGAGTGTGCATAATACCCTTGGTTATTTATTCAAAAAATATGAAATAAGAGAGAACAATTCTAAATAATACTCAAATAATGTCCCACAATGTAGATCAAACATCAATCGTGTCAGACAGAAATGCAAATCCACTGACCAAAAAGGCTAAAGAAAGATAAGAAAAGAAGGGTATTGTCAATGCCCACTACAGTATTGCATATCTACTACCCCTTCCCCCCTATTGTGAGGGGTTCCCACCATCCCTGTGCAGGGCACCTGGGTCTGTACACCTGCTTTGCCCATTATGAAGGGTTCCCACCATCCTTGTACTGAGTTCCCAGGTCTGTACATCTGCTGTGCCCATTATGAGGGGTTCCCACCATCCCTGTTCTGAGTTCCTGGGTCTGTACACCTGCTGTGCCCATTAGAAGGAATCTCCACCATCACTGTGCTGAGTTCCTGGGTCTGTACACCTGCTGTGCCCATTATGAGGGGTTCCCACCATCCTTGTGCTGAGTCCCTGGGTCTGTACACCTGCTGTGCCCATTGTGAGGGGTTCCCACCATCCTTGTGCTGAGTCCCTGGGTCTGTACACCTGCTGTGCCCATTGTGAGGGGCTAACACCATCCCTGTTCTGAGTTCCTGGGTCTGTACACCTGTTGTGCCCATTATGAGGGGCTCCCACCATCCTTGTGCTGAGTCCCTGGGTCTGTAACACCTGCTGTGCCCATTATGAGGGGCTCCTACCATCCCTGTGCTGAGTTCCTGGGTCTTTACCCCTACTGTGCCCATTATGAGGGGCTCCCACCATCCTTGTGCGGAGTCCCTGGGTCTTTACCCCTGCTGTGCCCATTATGAGGGGCTCCCACCATCCCTGTTCTGAGTTCCTGGGTCTGTACACCTACTGTGCCCATTATGAGGGGCTCCCACCATCCTTGTGCGGAGTCCCTGGGTCTTTACCCCTGCTGTGCCCATTATGAGGGGCTCCCACCATCCCTGTTCTGAGTTCCTGGGTCTGTACACCTACTGTGCCCATTATGAGGGGCTCCCACCATCCTTGTGCGGAGTCCCTGGGTCTTTACCCCTGCTGTACCCATTATGAGGGGTTCTCACCATCCCTGTTCTGAGTTCCTGGGTCTGTAACACCTGCTGTGTCCATTATGAGGGGTTCTCACCATCCAATTAGTTTGTAAAGAAAGGAAGGAAGGGAGTAAGGAAGGAATTAAGGGAAGGAAGGGAAGGAAGCAAGGAAGAAAGGGAATGAGGAAGAGAAGAGAAGGAGGAGAGGAAGGGAGGATGGAAGGAAAGGAAGGAGGAAGGAAGGTAGGAGAGAACAGAAAGAGGAAGGTAGGAGAGAAGGAAAGGAGGAAGGTGGGAGAGAAGGGAAGAAGGAAGGTAGGAGAAAAGGATAGGAGGAAGGTAGGAGAGAAGGGAAGGAGGAAGGTAGGAGAAAAGGATAGGAGGAAGGTAGGAGAGAAGGGAAGGAGGAAGGTAGGAGAGAAGGGAAGGAGGAAGGTAGGAGAGAAGGGAAGGAGGAAGGTAGGAGAGAAGGATAGGAGGAAGGTAGGAGAGAAGAATAGGAGAAAGGTAGGAGAGAAGGGAAGGAGGAAGGTAGGAGAAAAGGATAGGAGGAAGGTAGGAGAGAAGGGAAAGAGGAAGATAGGAGAGAAGGGAAGGAGGAAGGTAGGAGAGAAGGGAAGGAGGAAGGTAGGAGAGAAGGATAGGAGGAAGATAGGAGAGAAGGGAAGGAGGAAGGTAGGAGAGAAGGGAAGGAGGAAGGTAGGGAAGGAGGAAGGTAGGAGAGAAGGATAGGAGGAAGGTAGGAGAGAAGGGAAGGAGGAAGGTAGGAGAGAAGGGAAGGAGGAAGGTGGGAGAGAAGGGAAGGAGGAAGGTAGGAGAGAAGGGAAGGAGGAAGGTAGGAGAGAAGGGAAGGAGGAAGGTAGGGAAGGAGGAAGGTAGGAGAGAAGGATAGGAGGAAGGTAGGAGAGAAGGGAAGGAGGAAGGTAGGAGAGAAGGGAAGGAGGAAGGTGGGAGAGAAGGGAAGGAGGAAGGTAGGAGAGAAGGGAAGGAGGAAGGTAGGAGAGAAGGGAAGGAGGAAGGTAGGAGAGAAGGGAAGGAGGAAGGTAGGAGAAAAGGATAGGAGGAAGGTAGGTGAGAAGGGAAGGAGGAAGGTAGGAGAGAAGGATAGGAGGAAGATAGGAGAGAAGGGAAGGAGGAAGGTAGGAGAGAAGGGAAGGAGGAAGGTAGGAGAGAAGGGAAGGAGGAAGGTAGGAGAGAAGGGAAGGAGGAAGGTAGGAGAGAAGGATAGGAGGAAGGTAGGAGAGAAGGGAAGGAGGAAGGTAGGAGAGAAGGGAAGGAGGAAGGTAGGAGAGAAGGATAGGAGGAAGGTAGAAGAGAAGGGAAGGAGGAAGGTAGGAGAGAAGGGAAGGAGGAAGGTAGGAGAGAAGGATAGGAGGAAGGTAGAAGAGAAGGGAAGGAGGAAGGTAGGAGAGAAGGGAAGGAGGAAGGTAGGAGAGAAGGGAAGGAGGAAGGTAGGAGAGAAGGGAAGGAGGAAGGTAGGAGAGAAGGGAAGGAGGAAGGTAGGAGAGAAGGATAGGAGGAAGGTAGGAGAGAAGAATAGGAGAAAGGTAGGAGAGAAGGGAAGGAGGAAGGTAGGAGAAAAGGATAGGAGGAAGGTAGGAGAGAAGGGAAAGAGGAAGATAGGAGAGAAGGGAAGGAGGAAGGTGGGAGAGAAGGGAAGGAGGAAGGTAGGAGAGAAGGGAAGGAGGAAGGTAGAAGAGAAGGGAAGGAGGAAGGTAGGAGAGAAGGGAAGGAGGAAGGTAGGAGAAAAGGATAGGAGGAAGGTAGGTGAGAAGGGAAGGAGGAAGGTAGGAGAGAAGGATAGGAGGAAGATAGGAGAGAAGGGAAGGAGGAAGGTAGGAGAGAAGGATAGGAGGAAGGTAGGAGAGAAGGGAAGGAGGAAGGTAGGAGAGAAGGGAAGGAGGAAGGTAGGAGAGAAGGGAAGGAGGAAGATAGGAGAGAAGGGAAGGAGGAAGGTAGGAGAGAAGGATAGGAGGAAGGTAGGAGAGAAGGGAAGGAGGAAGGTAGGAGAGAAGGGAAGGAGGAAGGTAGGAGAGAAGGATAGGAGGAAGGTAGAAGAGAAGGGAAGGAGGAAGGTAAGCGAGAAGGAAATGAGGAAGGTAGGAGAGAAGGATAGGAGGTAGGAGAGAAGGGAAGGAGAAGGTAGGAGAGAAGGGAAGGAGGAAGATAGGAGAGAAGGGAAGGAGGAAGGTAGGAGAGAAGGATAGGAGGAAGGTAGGAGAGAAGGGAAGGAGGAAGGTAGGAGAGAAGGGAAGGAGGAAGGTAGGAGAGGAGAAGGGAAGAGAGGAAGGAAGAAGAGAAGGGAAGGAGAAGGTAGGAGAGAAGGGAAGGCGGAAGGTAAGCGAGAAGGAAATGAGGAAGGTAGGAGAGAAGGATAGGAGGTAGGAGAGAAGGGAAGGAGGAAGGTAGGAGAGAAGGATAGGAGGAAGGTAGAAAAGAAGGGAAGGAGAAGGTAGGAGAGAAGGAAAGGAGGAAGGTAAGCGAGAAGGAAATGAGGAAGGAAGGAGAGAAGGGAGAGAGGAAGAAAATAAAGAAAAAGGGAAAGGAAAAGACTTTCCTTTTAATTGACTCGCATACATAAAAGAGATCTGGTCAATTTAAAAGAAAAAGTGCTAAAACAATAAGGGCTCATGAGACATGGAAGACCTTAACAAAGACATTTGATACAACTTGTCTAATAAATAATTAAAAGTTATATATATATTATATATTTATGCCACACCTGATCCAGACTCAGACAGTGCTGGAACTGTATTTGTGAATTGCTTTCGTCTCTCCAATGTCAAATGAGTTTAGCGCTTTAATGAGCTCAATTCAGAGGGAGCAGCCGTGACGCCTGTCAGTACGTCTCTGCTCCACTGTTTTGCATAACAAAGCAATTATCCCTCAACCCTGGCATGAGACACACTTAGGAAGCCTAATAATTCATAATGACATATTTATTGTGTCAGGAGTGAGCCGACTGCCAAACTTTACCAAGTCTGCCGCAGTAGATACTACAGCGCCACCTACCTGGGTTATCACCCGGCCTGGACATGTTGGCAATGGTATTATCAGAAAGAGATCATAAGGCTGGTATTTTTTCCCTAAAAGACGGTAACCTTACAGCAGAGGTCTCCAATCTTTTCAGTACAAGGTCCACATTGTATATCTTACAAATACTCGTAGGCCAAAAAAAAAAAATCAGCTTTTTTAAATGAATTATTCCACCCTTATATCAGGGTCCCCTTCAGAGTTCTCATCAGAGTGTCACTGATGTCTTGATCAGGCGCTCTCCTTTTACCAGGATTCCTTTCAGATCCCCCTCACATGAGAGAACCTTTATATCAGAGGCCTCATTACATCAGGGTCCCCAGGAGAGCCCCCTTACATCAGAGTTCACATCAGTGTTCACCTTACATCAGTATCCGAAAAACAGAGCCCCCTTACATCAAAGTCTGCATCAGGGTCCCCAACAGAACCCCCGTTACATCAGAGTCTGCATCAGTGTTCCCCTATATATGAGGATCCCCAACAGAGCCCCCCCCCCCCTTACATCCGAGTCTGCATGAGTGTTCCCCTTACATCAGGATCCCCAACAGAGTCCCCCTTACATCAGAGTCTACATCAGTGTTCTCCTTACATCAGGGTCCCTAACAGAGCCCCCCTTACATCACAGTCCGAATCAGTGTTCCCCTTACATCAGTGTCCCGAACAGAGCCCCTCTTACATCTGAGTCTGCATAAGTGTTCCCCTATACATCAGGATCTCCAACAGAGCCCCCCTTACATCAGAGTCGGCATCAGTGTTCCTGTATACATCTGGATCCCTAACAGAGCCCCCTTACATCAGAGTCTGCATCAGTGTTCCCCTTACATCAGAATTCCCAACAGAGCCCCCCTTACATCAGAGTCTGCATCAGTGTTCCCCTTACATCAGGATCCCCAACAGAGCCCCCCTTACATCAGAGTCTGCATCAGTGCTTCTCTTACATCAGGGTCCCTAACAAAGCCACCCTTACATCTGAGTCTGCATCAGTGTTCCCCTATACATTTGGATCCCCAACAGAGCCCCCCTTATATCAGAGTCTGCATCAATGTTCCCCTTACATCAGGATCCACAACAGAGCCCCCCTTACATCAGAGTCTGCATCAGTGTTCTCCTTACATCAGGGACATTAACAGAGCCCCCTTTACATCGGAGTCTGCATCAGTGTCCCTAACAGAGCCCCCCTTACATCTGAGTCTGAATCAGTGTTCCTGTATACATCTGAATCCCCAACAGAGCCCCCCCTTACATCAGAGTCCTCCTCAGTGCCCCCTTATATCAAGCTCCCCATCAGAATTCCTCTTACATCAGAGCCTCCTTTACATCAGTGTCCCCATTAGAATCCACCTTAGGGCTGGAGGGAGAAGCAGGGACCATAGGCAGCCTCTGCTAGCTAGAATCCTAAGTCTTTAAACTTTGAAGCTACACCGCTGACCCTAGCTGTGGGCCGGATAAAATGTAATGGGATGGATGTGGCCCACTCACCATAGTTTGAAGATCCCTGCCTTAGAGAAAAAAAAAGTAAAAATAAAAACTGCCACTTGTCCTCTTCAATTTAGAACTGTCCTTTACAGTGATTGCTTTCCATCACTAGATGTCACCAATGTTCAGGGTCAATGACAGCCAGCATCATGAAGCTTAACTTCTCCTGCGCCCAGGCTGTAAAAGAGACAGCTCCTGGTGGTGTGTCATCAGGCAGCTCGGGCTCAGAATACCTCTGTACCAGTACAATGCTCACATATCATTGTACATGTGTTGTTCAGTACTAGAAAAAGCAAGGTCCACCAAGGCCATTGGAGAAGAAGAGGTAAAACCCATGATGTCACAGGTTTGGCTAAATAGCTTTTAGCAAAAATCATATCTTATTTTCCAGCAACCAAGTAAGGAAACATTTGTGGTTAAAAGCAACTAAACTGGCAAGGTTATTGCCAGATCATTGCTTAGAGAGTGTCTAAACCCAAGCAAAAAAAAAAAAAAATGTAATATATTGCATTATATCTCTCCGCAGACATGGCGGCTGCATTCGGTTTCCTTTATTTTTATTTTATTTTCACCTGATGATACTGCAAATAACACACTTCCTGTTTTAGGGTGACAATGCTCACTCACTCCACTCTATCTATGGAGGAGCGTTGTTGTCACTCTAAACTTTTCTGTTGATTTGAATCACAAACACACCATTTTTTTTACATGAGGACAGCAAGATTTTTTGCAAAAGTCTAGTATAGTTACCTGCGCCTGAAAAAATTCCTCAAAGGATTGTCTTACTTCCTCGTCATCCAGAAGGGCCAAATTCAATCTCTAGATACCCCTCCCCCTAGGTAGCATGCCTGAGGCATTCAGAGTCACAGATAGAATACAGTGATCGGAAAACTCCACTACCTGACACACAGATGCCGAAAAAGTAGAAAAACGTATCTAGCCTACTCTGACTATTACCTCACCAAAAAGTGAACCCCCTGCTGTCTGCGCAGCACTTCATTTGCACATCTACCAGGCCTGCTTCCCTAACCATCGCATTCAGGAAAAGGCTGTCCTAGCCCAGCTTATCTCTGAAACCTCTCCTGTCTTTAGGCCTAATAATGGTTTTGAAGTCCCCTCCAAAGATAACCTGCTGAGCCGTAAAAAGAAAAGGCTTAATCTTTGTAAAGAGGCATTACCTGTCCCATTTCGTCTGGGGACCATAGATATTAATCAGGCGCAGGTCCTGCCCCCTCACAGAGACATCCAAAATCATGCATCTCCCAATCTCTACCTCAATCACCCATCGGCACGGCACGTTACCATACCGGAAAAAAGGATCGCAACCCCGCTGTAAGGCTCGGCTGCAAGAGACCAAAAGGAGGGACCATGCTTCCACTCCTTCTTTCCAAGATGTACATCAGTCAGACTACTCAGATGGGTCTCTTGCAAAAACAAAATGTCAGCATCAAATTTGCTGAGCAAAAATAAGGCCATATGACGAGCACTCACTGATTTTAAGCAGTTTCTTAGCCGGACTACTCTCTCTCCCTGGGGAACCAGTGCACTTCAGTACACCCTGGGACTCATCATCCATAGAAGACGCTGTGTTTAACGAGTCCCATTTATCGTCATCATCTGACAGGACACCAAACTTATTTGCCAAAGGCAAAACCTTAGGACTTTGGGTAACTGAACACCTTTTTTTCCTTCTTTTGCCCTTCCTCCTTTTCTCCTCCAACCATTCCACATCATCCTTGGACAAACAGGAAGTAACAGTTTCCCCACTCTTACCCTCCCCTTCACCCCCCCCCCCCCACTCTCCCATACCTTATCTACCACCAGGCCAGCCTCCTCACCATTCTCCCCACTCCTCTGCACCCCATGGTCCTTAATAGAAGCCTTGCAATGTCGAGGGGGGGGAGTGGCACTGAACATGATGCCCCTGCCTCAGCACCTTTTGCCGCCTCTGCAATTTTGGAAGACATAGACACAGAAGATACAGACTGGGAAGACCCTGACACACTAGGCAAACGCACAGACTGGGGCACCACAGACTTGGAAGACACTGACACACTGTCCAGGCAGAAGAACTCTCTTCTGAGCTCAGGCTGGTTGTGCATTGCCTCAGGACACTGACTATAAGGATGTCCCACCGCATTACACAGATTGTACTTTATAATGTTGCAATCCTTTGCCAAATGCCCTAAACACTGACCCAGAGAGCACTTCATTACTGGACAGGAGGACGCAAAGTGCCCTTTATCCCCACATTTATTACAGAGTTTCGGCTGGCCCGGATAAAAGATGTTCAGCCTGTCCATCCCCAGGAAAGCTGAGGATGGCAGATGCTGGATGACATTCTCAATGATTCTTAGTTTTAGCTGCACAGAACAGAACTCCCCCTGTCCATATTCCCTGATCATCCACAGTTTTCTTTAAGGGGCTCAGGAAGTCTCCATATCTCCTCAACCATACAGATAAATCCCCTTGTTGTATGGACTCAATGCGGACAAGAATTGTCACCATTTTAATGAGTGGCTGGCGTGATACAAGATTGGGGATGAACCCTTTCCAGTCCAGCAGGCCCCTACACACATGCTCAAAATGTTC
Source organism: Pelophylax lessonae (assembly GCF_965119305.1). Lineage (NCBI taxonomy): Eukaryota > Metazoa > Chordata > Amphibia > Anura > Ranidae > Pelophylax > Pelophylax lessonae. The sequence continues at coordinate 61,798,812 of NC_138770.1, read as the reverse complement.
CCAAAATATGTCCAAAGAGTCCGGATGTATAAAGGACAAATCCTACTCATAGGAACCGGCCAGACTGATCAGGGGGAAGATATCTGCCGGCCTAAACCCCATCTGCAGAATCTTATCAACCACTGCCCTCCTATGTGGAGGAATACCCCCGCCCTCCCATCGAAGCTGCACAACATTTCTCCTTTTAAATAATAAGATAAAACATTTACATGCTCCTTTCCTGCTTGCTCCCCCCTCCCAGATACTGCAGCAGCACCAGCATATGTTTTCCTCACAGACACACCACCAGCAATTGCAGCATTATCTTTAGAGACAACCACACCTGCTGACAAGGAGTCTGAAGCAACCATAGCAGTCGTTGGAGCAGCAGAGACAAGACCCACCCCCTCCCCCTGCTCTGACCACTCAGCTGCTTTCCTGGGTTCAAACACAGTCCTGTCTAGTGCAGACTCAGAGACAGTTGTGGCACTGCCATGCAAAGCCTCCACAATGTCCATGGCACTCCTCTCTGCAGACTGCTGAGTGCCCAGGTCTGTAAATCTGCTGTGCCCACCAAGAGCAGGGCCAGACTTGGAATAAAATTCAGCCCTGGAAATAATTACTTACCAGCCCCATAGCATTATTGTATTACACCAGCCTAACAGCATAACGTCATTTTTTTTCTTGTTCATAAAAGGGAAAACCATGCATTTTAAAGCACATTTGAAGAATGCATTATAGATAAGACAGATATGAAAGCATATAGGGCTTCATATATATATATATATATATATATATATATACACACATATATATATATATATATATATATATATCTATATAGAGAGAGATATATATATAGAGATATATGTATATATCTATATATATATGTATATATATGGGCAAATTCTGGTTAAAAGTGCCAACATGGTACAGGAGGTGGTCATAGGCTGTGTGGGCATGGTATAGAAGATGCAGGGGCTGCGGACATGGTACAGGAGATGCAGGGGCTGCAGACATGGTACAAGAGATGCAGGGGCTGTGGACATGGTACAGGAGATGCAGAGGCTGCGGGCATGGTACAGGAGAGGAAAAAGCTGCGGGCATGGAGCAAGAGATGCAGAGGCTGCGGACATGGTACAGGAGATGCAGAGGCTGCGGGCATGGCGCAGGAGATGCAGGGGCTGCGCGCATGGCGCAGGGGCTGCGGGCATGGTATGGTACAGGAGATGCAGGAGCTGCGGGCATGGTACAGGAGATGGAGGGGCTGCAGACATGGTGCAAGAGATAGAGCAGCATTGGACATGGTACAGGAGATGCAGAGGCTGCGGGCATGGTACAGGAGAGGAAGAAGCTGCGGGCATGGTGCAAGAATTGCAGAGGCTGTGCACAAGGTACAGGAGATGCAGAGGCTGCGGACAAGGTACAGGAGATGCAGAGGCTGCGGGCATGGTGCAGGAGATGCAGGGGCTGCGGGCATGGCGCAGGGGCTGCGGGCATGATACAGTACAGGAGATGCTGGAGCTGCGGACATGGTACAGGAGATGCAGGGGCTGCGGGCTTGGTGCAGGAGATGCAGGGGCTGTAGGCATGGTATAGGAGGACATGCCAAAGTCTGTGGACATGGCAGGAGATGCAGGGGCTGCGGGCATGGTACAGAAGATGCAGGGGCTGTGGGCATGGTACAGGAGATGCAGAGGCTGCCGGCATGGCGCAGGAGATGCAGGGGCTGCGGTCATGGTACAGGAGATGCAGAGGCTGCGGTCATGGTACAGGAGGACATGCCAGAGGTTGCGGACATTGTAGGAGATGCAGGGGCTCTGGGCATGGTACAATAGATGCAGGGGCTGCGGACATGGTACAGGAGATGCAGAGGCTGCTGGCATGACGTAGGAGATGCAGGGGCTGCGGGCATGGCGCAGGAGATGCAGGGGCTGCAGGCATGGCGCAGGAGATGCAGGGGCTGCGGGCATGGCACAGGAGATGCAGGGGCTGCAGACATGGTACAGGAGATGCAGGGGCTGCAGACATGGTACAGGAGATGCAGAGGCTGCGGGCATGGTACAGGAGAGGAAGTAGCTGCGGGTATGGTGCAAGAGATGCAGAGGCGGCAGACATGGTACAGGAAATGCAGGGGCTGCGGGCATGGTACAGGGGCTGCGGACATGGTACAGGAGATGCAGGGGCTGTGGACATACTACAAGAGATGCAGAGGCTGCGGGCACAGTACAGGAGATGCAGGGGCTGCAGACATGGTACAGGAGAAGCAGAGGCTGCGGGCATGGTACAGGAGATGCAGAGGCTGTGGGCATGGTACAGGAGAGGAAGAAGCTGCGTGCGTGGGGCAAGAGATGCAGAGGCTGCGGACATGGTACAGGAGATGCAGGGGCAGTGGGCATGATGCAGGGGCTGCGGGCATGATGCAGGAGATGCAGGGGCTGCTGGCATGATGCAGGAGATGCAGAGGCTGTGGGCATGATGCAGGAGATGCCGGGCTTCAGGCATGGCGCAGAATATTCAGGACTGAGGGCATGGTGCAGGAGATGCAGGGCTGAGGGCATGGTGCAGGAGATGCAGGGCTGAGGGCATGGTGCAGAAGATGCAGGGCTGCGGGCATGGTGCAGAAGATGCTGGGCTGCAGGCATGGTACAAGAGATGCAGAGGCTGCTAACTTGGTATAAGAGATGCAGAGGCTGCGGACACAGTACAGGAGATGCAGGGGCAGGGGCTACAGACATGGTACAGGAGATGTAGGGGCTGTGGACATGGTACAGGGGATGCAGAGGCTGCGGGCATGGTACAGGAGAGGAAGAAGCTGCGGGCATGGTGCAAGAGATGCAGGGGCTGCAGACATGGTGCAGGGGATGCCGGGGCTGTGGGCATGATTCAGGGGCTGTGGGCGTGGTGCAGGAGATGCAGAGGATGCAGGCATGGTGTAGGAGATGCAGGGCTGTCTGCCCGAGAATAGCCAAGTGTGTATTGGCTTTCCCGAGCGGTGGCGGCGCAGTGTACATGTCGGGCCTACCAGGAAATTTCCCAGTCTGGCCCTGACCATGAGGGATTCCCACCATCCCTGTCATGAGTTCCCAGGTCTGTACACCTGCTGTGCCCATTATGAGGGGTTTCCACCATCCATGTGTTGTTTTCCTGGGTCTGTACACCTGCTGGGCCCATTATAAGGAGTTACCACCATCCCTGCTGCTTTTTTATTTCTTTTTTTTAATAGGGGAATGTAACGGGGGGAGCTGGAAACACACAAATGTGGGTGGGAACACCCAAATCTTCCAGTAGGACAGAAGTAGAGTATGTCAGGGAGATGTCACCGTTTGGGTTTCTAGGAGATGTAAGAAGCCAGAGGCTGGCTCTTCTAACTCTTCAACCAAAATCTCACTTTTATGTGGACTGACCCTTTGAAATGACGATGCCCCCCCCCCCCCCTTTCCTGTAATCTTCCCTTTCCATCCCTCCGCTCCATCCAGCAGCACCCACAATCTGATCCACAACCTCACATTGATGTTTCCACAGTCGGTATTAATAATCTGGGATTGTAATATTCTCTCACCGGAGGTGGTGGGGAGGGAGGGGGGTCTTATAAATAGAAAATAACTCGTACTACAAAGCATCTGTCCTCCAGAGCCCGGCCCGGGATTGATTTTTTGATTTTATTTTGGTCTAGGAAACATTTTCACATCTTTGTCTCTCGAAGCAAATTAGTTAACGCTCGGAAAAAACTCATTACGTTCCTTCCGACTCCGCTGCAGGTCCCGTGCTGCTTAAAATAAGTCGCCTAGAAATTTTCGCCAAGAATAGAACCTCTGCCGACGAGCATTCATCATGACCCGAGGTAGACGGTTTTGTCAAAATCCACCACGGGTCTGATAATTGTTCTAAATCTGGAACGCGTCACCAACGCTTATTGTTCAATAGAATGTAAAGTGTGTCAGACACCCACACGGCAAAGGCAGATAGGGCTTAGGGAGAACTCCGCTATGCTCTATATGAAACCAAAGGCTTAAGGGAGAACTCTATGTACTGTATTGTGTAAAACCTGACGAAATCTGAATTGCGTCAGTGGCAGCTAAAGAGTTAACCCTAAAAACTAAAATGTATTATATTGCACCTCACCAATTCTCACATGTGGTGACTGCATTGGTTTTCTTCCTTTAGGCTTTTTTTATCTTTATTTTCACTTTGTGATCTGGCCAGTAAGTCTATAATTTTTGAGCTTCCTATAATAGGCCAGGCTGTCGATCAAAAGTGACAGTTAGATGGTTGAGATAAACCATTTACCACTGACAGGGGTGCTTAGAATGGTCACCTTTTGTTCATTTAATTAATACCTTTAACCCCCCCATCAAGAAAAATTTTCTTTTTAATGCTTATACAGTGTTAGCTGGAGTTCAGCTTTAGGCCCCTTTCACACTTTTACGACTCCAACTATTGACTTTGGAGTGCAACTTTGGATGGGTGCAACTTGGATTGCAATCTGCCCAGTAAAAGTGCCTGCACATATGTTCTTTGCGATTGGGCCAAAAAGGAATTAGGCTATTTCCTTTGCTAGTTGAATGATGATTTAAAAAGAAAAATACAGCATTTGGCCACTAGATGGCTCTAAGTATCAAAGGAATTTATAATGATACTTAGTCCCATCTAGTGTCCAAATGCAGTATTTTCCTATTTAAATCAATG